>NC_081409.1:827542552-827822552 GCF_030272615.1 Cryptomeria japonica
TTAGTAGATGCTATTCTTTCAATTCATCTTAACTAGATTGTAGTCTAAATTTTATTGTAAAGTAGTGAACCTTACCTGAGGGTTGGAACCTTCTGGGCTATTTTATATTGAGCAGTTAATAGGACACATGGTTCTCAAGTTATGGCCTTTTGAAGTCTGTACTCCTGAAATGGGAAAAATAAAATACATCTGACACATAAATGATATATAAAAAGGGATGGACACATCATAGAGCATATAGAAGGGAGATAAAGTTGGCTACACCTTATTGGGTGGTTTTAGCCCATGGTTTTGTAATACCATTTGATGGTTTCTTGTATTGTATCTCCTATATATGAGGTTTGTGAGATAGAGGTTGTGTGTAAGAGTCTTATGGCTATTGAGTTCTCTCTGAATCTATGATTAGTGGTACTCCTGTGAAGAGATTTTTGTGAAAGTATATTGTAAGTTGTTTTGATTGCTGAATAATATATTGGGTGGCTTTTGGAGTGTGGGGTTTTTCTCCCATAAGGGTTTTCCCCACGTAAATCAGTGTGTTATGGTTTGAATGTTATTATATCTATTTCTTTTTTTTGTAAATGTTGTGATGATCTGTAAAAGTTTTTGCATTACCCTCCTCTCAAGGTTAGTGTAGGAAGTTGTTCCACAACTTAACTTCCTTACAAGTGGTATCAGAGCTTTATCATCTTTGGTTTCAGTTGTGGGTTGTTGGGTTTTTTGAACTAATCCACATTTGAGTGGGAGCTTGTGCAAAAGACACTTTTTGATCTTGTTGCAAGAATTTTCAAATGGCGAGTTTGTTAGGGAAAATAGAGGTGGAGAAATTTAATGGAACAAATTTTGAGATTTGGAAGGTCTAGAAGAATTTAATATGTTGGTGGATCAATTAGTCTCTCTCAGTGTTAAGATGAATGAGAGGAGAAATGCTAAATCTTTCTTTCTTCTTTTCCTGATTCATGAGATTCTCTTGTTATGGCTATCAGTAGTACTTCTATTATTTTGAAGTCTCAATATGTGGTGGGTTCCCTACTTGGTGAAGAGATCGGAGGAAGGTGTCCCTTAGTTCAAAGGAAGCCCTAACTATTCATGGAAGACCTAAGGATAAAGGCAAGAAGATTAAGAAGTGTGTTAAGTCCAAATCAAGAGGGAGATCGAAATCTTCTAGAAATTCTAAAGTCATTTGCTAGAATTGTGGTAAACCAAGTCACACCCGTAAGGACTGGAAAGAAAAAAAGAAGAAAAAGAAGAAGATTGATTTTGATTCTGAGTCCGAGAAGGAAGATGGTGATGCATTTATTGCAATTTTGACTAATCTTGTAGCCAAGGATTCCTGGTTAATTGACTCAAGTGCATCTTTTCATAAGATAGCTAATAGAGATTGGTTTTCTGAATATGAAGAATTTAATGGAGATAAGGTGTACCTGGGTGATGATTCACATTAGACATTGTTGTTCGAGGTAAAGTTAGAATCAGTTTTTATGATGGTAGAATAAAAAGGATTAATGGTGTGCTCCATAACCTTGGTTTAAAATGAAATCTGTTATCTATGAGAAAAATGATAGATGCAGGTGTGCAGGTAGTCTTTTCTCAAGAAGGATGTAAGATGATTAATGGTTCCATGGTAATTGCTAGAGGTGTTAGTTTCAGCACTTTGTATAAGCTAGATGCATACACTATTTAGTGTAATAGCACTTCTATAAAAAAATAAATCTGTGGAATATTTGAGGGTTTTACCTTCAGCAGATGGAAATGGCTTTTGGGTACCTAAGCATTCTCTTTATTCTGAAGAAAAGTTACCTGTAGAGAAGACTATGTTATGGAACTAGAGGCTTGACCACATTGGAGAAAAGGGTCTAAGTAACTTGAAAAATAAAAACTTTGTTGAAGGTTTGAATGATTGGAATCTTGACTTTGATTTATGTGAGCATTGCATTTATGGAAAACAAAATCACATTCAGTTTTAATCGAGTTCTCATAAAACTTGTGGTATTTTGGATCTTATTCATTCTGATGTGTTTTGTCTTGTAGATGTTCATTCGATTGGAAAATCCACATATTATGTTATATTTATTGATGATTTTAGTAGGACATGGGTATATTTTCTAAAGAGTAAATCTGAATTTTTTAGTTGATTTAAAGAATTTAAAGCAATGGTTGAGTTGTAGATTAGAAATAAAATTAATTGTTTGAGGACTGATAATGGCGATGAATTTTGCTCTAATGATTCTGATAGAGTCTGTAAAGACTATGGCATTAATAGATAGAAGAAAACTATGTATTCTCCACAGTAGAATGGAGTTGTAGAAAGAATGAACAAGACACTGATGGAGAAGGCTAGGAATATGTTAAGTGGTGTTGGTCTAGAACAAAAATTTGGGGTTGAATCTATTGCCATTGCTTGCTACCTAATTAAGAGGTCTCTTACATCAGCCCTTGTTGATAAAATGTCTATGGAAGCATGGTTGGGTCACAAGCCTTCATTGAGACATCTTAGAGTTTTTGGTTGTGAGGCATATGCAAATGTACCAAAGAAGAAGCGGACAAAGATGGAGAACAAGGTTGTGAAATGTATCTTCATTGGATATAGTTATGGCGTGAAAGGATACAAGCTTTGGGACCCTATTGCACAAAAGGTAATTCATAGTAGAAGTGTTATTTCTAGGGAAATTAAGTCTCCTTATGTTACATTGCAGCCATAATAGACTAAAAAGGAAGTTGTGATTCAATTTCCTTCTACACCTGAAAGAGTTGAATCAAGATCCCTAGATAGGCAAGAAGTTGAAGAGAGCTCGTCTAGCTCTAAATCTTCAAAAGAGGAGGAAGAACCTCCAACCCAGCTTGTTTGAAGGTCTACAAGATATACACAACAAACTGAAAGGTATTCTCTTGATGATTGGAGATTTATTTTTTCTTTGAATAATAATGTGGATGAACCAAAATATGTAGAAAAGGCATTAGGTATGAATGATGCAATATCTCGGAAGATTTCTATGGAAGAAGAAATGACAGCTTTGAAAAAAAATGATACATGGGATCTTGTACCATTACCTGAAGGATGAAAGCATGCTTGTTGCAAATAAGTGTTCAAGAAAAAGATTGGTTCAGATGGAAGTTCAAAATAGCTAGAAGTTCCCTTTTGAATCTTTTGTTTTTAGGTTGTTGAGCACATATAAGGAGTTGTAAGTGCATGCATGATGGTAATGACAAATGTAAAAAGTTATTATGATTTCATTTATGATAGAATAATACTATCTTCGTCTAGTTTGGTGAGAAGCCTTATGACAGATAGATAAAAATAATTATAAGTGGTTGTTTTGAGCGACATGCATGATTCCAAGAACATAGGCGATTGAGGTAAAATTGGGGTCTTGGACTAAGGAATTAAACTAAGACCTCAAATTCATAAACTATCATCAATTGTTAGAGAAAATAACCAACAAGATCCAACATTAGCTCTAAAGGAGAGCTAGTTAATTAGTTTGATTGGATACGATTATGCAATATTTAGGTAAAGTGATCTAAAATTAATAATAATCAACATGAATAGACATGTACAGAACTGGAAATAGACAACAAAAGTACACATCTAGAACTGAGATGTAGAGAGGAACTTGTAACTAAAATTTGGAGCTGAAAATATCGGTCTATGGAGACAGGTGGGCTATCCCACATTAATGGTTCCCACTTTCACCAAAGAAGGAAATTGGCAAAAGTGGGAAATTATGTTTGGGGGGGGGGGTTCGAACGAAGTATGGTGGTTTGAGCAAGCCCCCCTTCCAGGTTCAAGCGAACCTGCCATCGGATGTGGGTTCGCTCAAACTCCAGGTTGATTTTGGGTTTGTTCGAACCTCTTAAAAATTAATATTTTAAGGGATTCGATCCAACCCCCTCCCTTCGCTCGAACCCAATTAATAATAGGTTTTTCCAAACTTCTATAAATTTCTACTTCGATAGTTAAACCGTCATTTTCCAAGTTGTCATTTTTTGTCTAGTGGGGGTTAGATCGAACCACTCATCAGCATCACGTCACCATGCCCTATCTGCAGTAGCTACTGCATCTCACATTTCAACTTTCGACCTACATTATTTCAGGTGCACAAAATAACCCTTTTTTTGTTTAATAATGTCTTTTTTTATTAAATTTATTCAAAAATTAATAAATAATTTGTTTGTTAATTTATTTTTTAATTAAATAATTGTATATTTATTGTTTTTAAGCATTTAAGGGAAATGTTTGATAATTTATTGTTTTTCACCACTTTAGAAAAATGTTTGATAATTTAATGTTTTGATTGAAATTTGTCAATTTTTTATGGCATTATGCATGATACATGTATGTGTTTGTTTCCCAAGTTCCTCCCTCATGATCCTGTAGTCTGATAGGTGCATTTCTTCTGGTGGTTTCTCAACTAGAGCTCTACTACTTCTATATATTTCATTTTGTTACTATCCACTACCACTGACAAAAATGTCTTTACCTTCTTACTAGCCTTCGACTTAGGTCTCCCGAGCTGCTGAAAATGAAATATGTCTAGAGAGATCTCCTGCTTCTTCCTTTTGGGTGTTATTGAACTCAACCAAGGGGGTAATTCTAATGAGTTCACACCTATTATAGCAACTATGATTTCTGAAGAAACAAACTCAACCTGTACCATAGGTGTCACCCTGTAAAATCTTATGTCTGGACAATGATGAGCCTTTACTTAGGTGGTAAATCATGACTTTCTTTTGTCATGAACTTATCAAAACTCATGGCGCAAAATGAAACCTCAGGAAAAGAGACACTAGGCAAGATGGTATATGAGGGATTCATATCAAATACATTCTCTAAGGCATCATGAGAGGTCCCAACTGGTACTTCTATACTAGTACAGGAAGATGGACTTGGTTCTATAGGTTCCACATGAATGGTGGATAAAGAATCTACATCTATATCTATTGGGGACATGGGTACATCCAATGAAAATTGGGGAAGGGATGTATGAGGACACTCTGAACCTACAAAAGGAGGTGATCCTACTTTATTCTCCTCATGAATATCACTATCAGCATCAATAACTTATATTTGCACTTCTAGCTTTCCTTTCCCTTTCAGTTATACTTCTAGTGGAGGAATAACCAAAGCCCTACTAACCCTCAACTTGATTCTAGTGCCGAAAGAGGAAGCACCTTATTTGGACTTGATCCCAACTTCAGATCTTTTCCCAATAGGGCCAGCTTAATCAACTTTCGCTCCACCTTTGATCTTGATAGTCATGACATTATTGTTCTTCAGGCAAGAATTGGTGTTTGTCAGAATAGGCTAACATCTATCAAAGATAGAGTCACATTCCTTCTTTGACCATTGAGAAGAAGGAAGACAAGCTTCAACAACACTTTTTTCTATGTACTCAGGATCAAGGATTTGTCCATCATCCACCATTCCTTCTGGAATCTTGGTCAAATCAAGATCATCAATCTACTCCAAGGTGAACTTGTTATTATCCATTCTTCTGATTGTTAGGAATTAGAAGGACAACTGATAGGGGGGGCTAGGTGAATCAATTGTCAATGAATTTCAACCCAATTATAATTTAATCCAACTTTATACTTAATACCAGTAAACCAAACTTAATGTCGGTTAAACAGGTTAACATAGTATGTCAATACCGATGAAACTTAATGCATGAAACAGAAACAGAAACAACATCCACTACACATAACACAAATATTTTTGATGTGGAAACCCTATAAAGGAAAAACCATGATGGGAAACCTTACCCACAATCAGATGATACTACTGTAGATTGTATGTGTATACAAATGGGGTCTGCACATGCAGAAATGCCAACCACCTAGAGCACACTGCTCAAATGAGAGTCGCAATGACTACAGTAGGATGGTTAAATCCTAGAATAATGTACTGCTTCAAAGTGCATCTGCAATGCTGGATTCAGTACCTGTTTAAGCTCTGATAAACATCTTCAAACCTTCCTTGAACCTTCAAGTCATGTCTACTTGATTCGCTTTATGATCTGCTCATATGATCTTTAATATTTGCATATACCAAGTTATAAGACCATACCACAATACCACACTTCATCTCACAAATGAGATCTTACATTTATACAAAAACTAAGACCAAATGTGTAGGTCGGCTCACTAAGAATATTACAATTAAATCAATTACAAATAAGTCTTGATGTGATACAACATGTCGGCTCAATATATTTACAATAATATCCAATCAATAAATCATCTCCATAATATGTCATGCTGATCTGGAATAGATAACATATACCGATCCATAACCTAGACCTATCTGCTGGTAACAGTGAATATCTTAAGCCAATTAGACCAATAACCAAAACACCAAAACCAGGTATCCAAAATATGTCTTCGACATAACCAAGTGATCTCTAGATGATACCAAGTCATCATCACTGTCGGTGAACCATATAACTTGTCGGTGAGCATATACCAATGACTATGCATAAGTCACTGACCTTGCCAGTGGATACAATGTGTTGGTTTAACAATAGACCAATATAACCATAGTGCCAAAACAACAATGTAGATCTCCAGAAGGATAAGTGTTGACATCAATGAGAAAACCAATGCAACACACCCATAATACCAACAGTCTCCCCCTTTGGCATTGATGGCAACACTAGATGGAAAAACATCTAAGTGTCAAAGCAAAATGCCAAAAACCAAAACCCAACAATCTCTAGAATAGACCAATCTCACTTCTTTTGCTTCAACATTCTCTTTCAGAAAAGTGTACTTGATAGAAACATGCTTAGTCTTATATTGAAATAATGGATTCTTTGATATATCAATTTTTGTTGAATTATCACAATAAATTATTATCAGTTCTTTTCATTTTAGCTTTATGTACTTCAACATTTTGTTAATCCATAATAACCTAAGTACAATTAGTTGCTGCTGCAACATATTTTGCTTTTGTTGTTGATAATGATGTGCAACTTTACTTCTTGCTTATCCATGAAATCAATCTGCTACCAAGAAAGAATGAACCTCTAGTGGTACTCTTTCTCTCATCTATGTCACCTACCCAGTTAGAATCTATATATGCACATAATTCAAAATTTTCATTCTTAGGTTACCATAAACCAAGATTTGTTGTGCCTTGAAGATACCAGAAAATCCTTTTTACTATTGATACAACACCATATAAACCCTTAGGACATGGTATGATCCCTTAGGAATATGTGTTGGCATTGTGTTGTCATTGGTGTCAACAAATATGGGTTGACTATCAGTATGAGAGATGCATGTGCAACACTATCAAGGAAGAGTATAGGTGGAGATATCTTGGACATCACCTTGTGTTGCAGAACATCAGTAAAGTAAGGAAGATGACCTAACAACACCATATGATGCCTTAGGACACCATATGACCCCCAACAACACCATATGATTCCTTAGGACACCATATAGTGTCCTTGGGGGTCATATGGTGTCCTAAGGGATCAGATGGTGTCCTAAGGGGTCATAGAACACCATATAACCCCTTAGGAGTAGTATGATCCCTTAGGACAACATATGTGTTGGAATTGTATTGTCATTGATATAAAAAGGTATGGGATGACTACCGGTATGAGAGATGCATGTGCAACACTATCAAGGAAGAGTATAGGTTGAGATATCCTAGATATCACCTTGTGTTGTAGAACATCGGTAAGGTAAGGAAGATGACCTCAGGAGTCACCAGTACATGAGTTAGTGCCTAAGGGGTCATATGGTGTCCTAAGGGGTCATATGGTGTTCTATGATGACTTAGGACATAATATGACCCCATACAACACCATATGGTGTCCTAAGGGGTCATATGGTGTTCTATGACCCCTTAGGACACCATATGACCCCTAATGACAACATATGGTGTCCTAAGGGGTCATATGGTGTTCTATAACCCCTTGAGACACCATATGATCCCTTAGGACACCATATGACCCCTAAAAACACCATATGGTCTCTTAAGGTGTCATATAGTGTTCTATGTCCACTTAGGACACCATATGACACTATAAGACCCCATATGACCCGTCATGACACCGATAAAGTAAGGAAGATGACCTAACAACACCATATGATGCCTTAGAACACCATATGACCCCTAAAAACAACATATGATTCCTTAGGACACCATATAGTGTCCTTGGGGATCGTATGGTGTCCTAAGTTGTCAGATGGTGTCCTAAGGGGTCATAGAACACCATATAACCCCTTAGGACAACATATGTGTTGGAATTGTATTGTCGTTGATGTCAAAAGGTATGGGATGACTACCAGTATGAGAGATGCATGCGCAACACTGTCAAGGAAGAGTACAGGTTGAGATATCTTGGATATCACCTTGTGTTGCATAAAACTAGTAAGGTAAGGAAGATGACCTCAGGAGTCACCAATACATCAGTTAGTGCCTAAGGGGTCATATGGTGTCCTAAGGGGTCATATGGTGTTCTATGATGACTTAGGACACAATATGACCCTATACAACACCATATAATTCTTAACAACACCATATGGTGTCCTAACAGGTCATATGGTGTTCTATGACCCCTTAGGACACCAAATGACCCCTAATGACAACATATGGTGTCCTAAGGGGTCATATGGTGTTCTATAACCCCTTGAGACACCATATGAGCCCTTACGACACCATATGACCCCTAAAAACACCACATGGTGTCGTAAGGGGTCATATAGTGTTCTATGTCCCCTTAGGACACCATATGACCCTATAAGACACCATATGACCCATCACGACACCATATGGTGTCCTAAGGGGTCATAGAACAACATATGATTCCTTAGGACACCATATGACTGCTAACAACATTAGATGACCCCTTAGGACACCATATGGGGTCGTTAGGGGTCATATGGTATCCTAAGGGGCCATATGGACTTAGGACACCATATTACCCCAAACAACACCATATGACACCTTAGGATACCATATAGTGTCCTTGGGGGTCATATGGTGTCCTAAGGGGTCATATGGTGTCCTAAGAGGTCATAGAACACCATATAACCCCTTAGGACATCGTATGATCCCTTAGGACACTATATATGTTGGCATTGTGTTGTCATTGATGTCAACAAGTATGGGATGACTACCGATATGAGAGATGCATGTGCAACATTGTCAAGGAAGAGTATAGGTTGAGATATCTTGGATATCACCTTGTGTTGTAGAACATCGATAAGGTAAGGAAGATGACCTCAGGAGTCATGAGTACATGAGTTAGTGTCTGACTTGTGTGATGAGATAGTAAGGTGATCAATACCAATATACTATATCACCAGTGAGGAATGGATATGAATTGGTACATGATGTGTTGACATGGTCAAGTCAGATCAACCAAGTGAGTGGTTGCTAGCTTGCAAAGGTCATGACCAGGGTACAAGCAAGATGGGCAAGGTGTTTGAGTGGTTGTTTGTGATGAAGAGGCAAAATGTTACATGAATCACATCAGCACTGAAGGAGATGTATGAATAGGTCACAACTACATTGTAAGGTTGCAGAACAACAGGACTCCCACCAGATGAAGATGCAACCATCATGAGGAGAAATGATTGATAGTGAATGTGCTCAAACCAAATCACATGTACCTATATGAAGATATGCTGGACAAATAGGGATTTCACATGAGTACACTATAGGATGCAGAAGACAAGGTGTCGCTCCACCGGGTTATGCACTGGACTGATAAAAAAGGCATGTTGAGATGCAGGTGTAGAAGTAGAGTGATGTGTTTGTCCTCTTGACAAACCAGTTGTGATATGGTCTAAGCTGATCAAGAAGAAGGTAATGTTGAGTAGATGAAAATAGAGGAATGTGGCCCAAATGAAGATGGTGTCTAGTAAAGGTTGATGACAGAGTGTCATCAAGAAAGTTAACTGGTATGTAAGTCCACTGGTAATGTGAGAAAGGTGTAGATGTAGATGTTCTCCCACTTTGTGGGAATGTGCATGCTTTGGATAGACATGTCTGAAGACCAATTTAGGTGTTCCACTAGTAGTTCAGCATGTGCAGACATGATGAGTAAACCAATAGAATGTGACATACCGGCAGGAAAGAGGAACCGGTATAGGGTTTGGTTGGTGATCCTGCCTGGACTGACTTGAAGAGACAAGCTAACAGATGGTCAACATGGATGCCACATAGAGTCAAGGTGGCGGACCTGCATTCAGATGAAGAAGGAATGTACACCAATAGGGTAATTGAAAAGTTGGTTGACATTGATGGAAAATCCCACAAATCATGGGACATGTTGGAGAGTCCTTGCAGAGGTTTGCAACTCGAGGTCTGGAGGACAACTATGAGCCATCTAAGAGTAATTAAGGAGATTGAGGTAGGTGAAGGAAACAACAAGACAAATCTTGGTAGTTGACCAAGAGATCAGTTGATAGGGTAAAATCAGATCACCAAAGATAGAAGGCATGATCAAGAAGGCGTGGTAATGGTGAAGGTGTATAGTTGGCCATTAGGAAGATCAAATCCCAGGTGGATTTTGGGTTCATTTGAACCCCTTAAAAATTAATATTTTAAGGGGTTCGATCCAACCCACCCCTTCGCTCGAACCCAATTAATAATAGGTTTTTCCAAACTTCTATAAATTTCAACTATGATAGTTAAACTGTCATTTTCCAAGTTGTCTTTTTCTATCCAGTGGGGGTTAGATCGATCCAATCATCAGCATCATGTCACCATGCCCTATCTACAATAGCTAGCGCATCTCACATTTCAGCTTTCAACCTACATTATTTTAGGTGCACAAAATAACCCTTTTGTTTGCTTAATAATGTCTTTTTTTATTAAATTTATTCAAAAATTAATAAATAACTTGTTTGTTAATTTATTTTTTTAATTAAATAATTGTATATTTATTGTTTTTTAGCATTTTAGAAAAATGCTTGATAATTTATTGTTTTCTAGCACTTAAGGAAAATGTTTGACAATTTAATGTTTTGATTGAAATTTGTCAATTTGTTTTTAAAATTACATAACTGTATATGTGTTTTTTTTTCAACATTTTAAAAAATTGTTATGAAAAACTTAGAAAACTAAGGTAGTAAATTAGAACTTATCTTTCATCATAAATTTGGACCAATGAAGCAACTGAATCTGTGGCATCATGCATGATACATTTATGTTTTTTTTTCCCAAGTTCCTCCCTCATGATCCTATAGTCTAACAGGTGCATTTCTTCTGGTTGTTTCTCAACTAGAGCTCTACTACTTTTGTATATTTCATTTTGTTACTATCTACCACCACTCGTAAAAATGTCTTTACCTTCTTACTAGCCTTCGACTTATGTCTCCTGAGCTGTTGAAAATGAAATATGTCTGGAGAGATCTCCTGCTTCTTCCTTTTGGGTATTATTGAACTCAACCAAGGAGGTAATTCTAATGAGTTCACAACTATTATAGAAACTATGATTTCTAAAGAAACAGACTCAACCTATACCATAGGTGTCACCCTGTAAAACCTTATGTCTAGACAATTATGAGCCTTTGCTTAGGTGGTAAATCTTGACTTTCTTTTGTCATGAACTTATCAAAACTCATGGTGCAAAATGAAACCTCAAGAAAAGAGACACTAAGCAAGATGGTATATGAGGGATTCATATCAAATACATTGTCTAAGTGATTGTGAGAGGTCTCAATAGGTACTTCTATAGTAGTATACGAAGATGGACTTGGTTCCATAGGTTCCACATGAGTGGTGCATAAATAATCTACATCTATATCAATTGGGGACATGGGTACATCCAATGAAAATTGGGGAAGGGTTGTATGAGGAGACTCTGAACCTACAAAAGGAGGTGATCCTACTATATTCTCCTCATGAGTATCACTATCAGCATCAATAACTTATATTTGCACTTATGTCTTTCCCTTCCCTTTTAGTTATACTTCTAGTGGAGGAATAACCAAATCCCTGCTAACCCTCAACTTGATTCTAGTGCCGAAAGAGGAAGCACCTTCTTTGGACTTGATCCCAACTTCAAATCTTTGCCCAATAGGGCCAGCTGAATCAACTTCCGCTCCACCTTTGATCTTGATAGTCTTGACATTATTGTTCTTCACTCAAGCATTGATGTTTGTCAAAATAAAGTGACATCTATTAAAGATAGAGTCACATTCCTTCTTTTACCATTGAGAAGAAGGAAGAGGAGATTCAACAAAAAAAAATTCTATGTACTCAGGATCAAGGATTTGTCCATCATCCACCATTCCTTCTGGAATCTTGGTCAAATCAAGATCTTCAATCTACTCCAAGGTGAACTTGTTATTATCCATTCTTTCGATTGTTAGGAACCGGAAGGGCAACTGAGAGGGGGGGGTGAATCATTTGTCAATAAATTTCAACCCAATTATAATTTAATCCAACTTAATACTTAATACCAGTAAACCAAACTTAATGTCGGTTAAACAGATTAACATAGTATATCAATACCGGTGAAACTTAATGCATGAAACAGAAAGAGAAACAACATGCACTACACATAAAACAAATATTTTTGACATGGAAATCCTGTAAGGGGAAAAACCATGATGGGAAACCTTACCCACAATCAGATGATACTATTGTAGATATAATGTGTATACAAATGGGGTCTGCACATGTAGAAAGGCCAACTGCCTAGAGAACACTGCTCAAATGGGAGGCACAATGACTATAATGGGATGGTTAAATCCTAGAATAATGTATTACTTCAAAGTGCATCTACAATGCTGGATTTAGTATTGGTTTAAGCTCTGATAAACATCTTCAAACCTTCCTTGAACCTTCAAATGATGTCTGCTTGATTTACTTTATGATCTGCTCATATGATCTTCAATATTTGCATATACCAAGTTACAATACCACACTTCATCTCACAAATGAGATCTTACATTTATACAAAACCTAAGACCAAATGTGTAGGTCGGCTCACTAAGAATATTACAATTAAATCAATTACAAATAAGTCTTGATGTGATAAAACATGTCGGCTCAATATATTTACAATAATATCCAAATAATAAATCATCTCCATAACGTGTCATGTTGATCTAGAATAGATAATGTATATCGGTCCATAACTTAGACCTATCTGTTGGTAACAACAAATATGTCAACTCAATTAGACCAATAAACAAAACACTAAAACCAAGTATCCAAAACATGTCTTCGACATAATAAAGTGATCTCCAGATGATACCAAGATATCAGCAGTGCTGGTAAACCATATAACCTACCGGTGAGCATATACCAGTGACTGTGCATAAGTCACTGACCTTGCTGGTGAACACAATGTGTTGGTTTAACCATAAACCAATATAACCATAGTGCCAAAACAACAATGTAGATCTCCAAAAGGATAAGTGTTGACATCAATGACAAAACCAATGCAACACATCCATAATACCAACAATCTCCCCCTTTGGAATTGATGGCAACAATAGATGGAAAAACATATAAGTGCCAAAGCAAAATGCCAAAAACCAAAAACCAACAATCTCCAGAATAGATCAATACAAAGTTTGTTATAGAACCAAAACCAAAAATCCAAATAGTATAATATCTCCCCCAAGGAATAATGTTTTTCATAGATATCTCTCCCCCTTTGACATCAAATGCCAAAGGAATTAAGAATAAATACCAGAACATACAACCAACTACTCCCCCTAAGAAGTAGCTCTCCTCCATCAAAGCCGAAAAAATATTTCTCTGTCAGTTTCTGTCAGTTTGATTCCAATCTTCAATCATCCAAGTATCTGTCGATGAGGGTATTACCCCAAGCTACTCTCTGAGATATTCAAAGGTTTCCTTAGGCAAAGGCTTTGTAAAGATATCTACAATATGCTCTTTAGTATTCACATAAACCAATCTCACTTCTTTTGCTTCAACATTCTCTTTCAAAAAATTGTACTTGATAGAAACATGCTTAGTCTTATAGTGAAATACCGGATTCATTGATAAATCAAATGTTGTTGAATTATCACAATAAATGATTATCGGTTCTTTGCATTTCATCTTTATGCCCTTGAACATTTTCTTAATCCATAATACTTGAGTACAATTAGTTGTTGCTGCAACATATTCTGCTTTTGCTAAAGATAATGATGCGCAACTTTGCTTTTTGCTTATCCATGAAATCAATCTTCTACCAAGAAAGAATGCACCTCTAGTGGTACTCTTTCTATCATCTATATCACCTACCCAATTAGAATCTGTATATGCACATGATTCAAAATTGTCATTCTTAGGATACCATAAACTAAGATTTGTTGTGCCTTGTAGATACTACAAAATCCTTTTTACTATTGATAGAACACCATATAACCCCTTAGAACACCATATGATCCCTTAGGACACCATATGTGTTGGCATTATGTTGTCATTGATTTCAACAAGTATGGGATGACTACTACTATGAGAGATGCATGTGAAACATTGTCAAGGAAGAGTACAGGTTGAGATATCTTGGATATCACCTTGTGTTGCAGAACATCGGTAAGGTAAGGAAGATGACCTAACAACACCATATGATGCCTTAGGACATGATATGACCCCTAACAACACCACATGATGTCTTAGGACACCATATAGTGTCCTTAGAGGTCATATGGTGTCCTAAGGGGTCGTAGAAC
This sequence comes from Cryptomeria japonica, assembly GCF_030272615.1. Lineage (NCBI taxonomy): Eukaryota > Viridiplantae > Streptophyta > Pinopsida > Cupressales > Cupressaceae > Cryptomeria > Cryptomeria japonica. The sequence continues at coordinate 827,557,208 of NC_081409.1, forward strand.
ACAATATAGCCCCTTAGGACACCGTATGATCCATTAGGACACCATATGTGTTGGCATTGTGTTGTCATTAATGTTAATAGTTATGGGATGACTACCGATATGAGAGATACATGTGCAACACTATCAAGGAAGAGTACAGGTTGAGATATCTTGGATATCACCTTGTGTTCTAGAACACCGATAAGGTAAGGAAGATGACCTTAGGAGTCACCAATACATGAGTTAGTGCCTAAGGGGTCATATGGTGTCCTAAGGGGTCATATGGTGTTCTATGATGACTTAGGACATGATATGACCCCATACAACACCATATAATCCCTAACAATACCATATGGTGTCCTAAGGGGTCATATGGTGTTCTATGACCCCTTAGGATACCATATGACCCCTAATGACAACATATGGTGTCCTAAGGAGTCATATGGTGTTCTATAACCCCTTGAGATACCATATGAGCCCTTGGGACACCATATGACCCCTAAAGACACCATATGGTGTCTTAAGGGATCATATGGTGTTCTATGTCCCCTTAGGATACCATATGACCCCATAAGACACCATATGACCCATCACGACACCATATGGTGTCCTAAGTGGTCATATGGTGTCCTAAGGGGTCATACAGCAACATATGACTCCTTAGGACACCATATGACCCCTGACGACATCAAATGACCACTTAGGACACCATATGGTGTCGTTAGGGGTCATATGGTATCCTAAGGGGTCATATGGACTTAGGACACAATATGACCCCTAACAACACCATATGATGCCTTAGGACACCATATAGTGTCCTTAGCAGTCATATGGTGTCCTAAGGGGTTAGATGGTGTCCTAAGGGGTCATAGAACACCATATAACCCCTTAGGACATTGTATGATCCCTTAGGACACCATATGTGTTGGCATTGTGTTGTCATTGATGTCAACAGGTATGGGATGACTATCGATATGAGAGATGCATGTGCAACACTATCAAGGAAGATTACAGGTTGATATATCTTGGATATCACCTTGTGTTACAAAACATTGGTAAGGTAAGGAACATGACCTCATGAGTCGCCAGTACACGAGTTATTGCCTGACTTGTGTGATGAGATAGTAAGGTGATCAATACTAGTATACTATATCACCGGTGAGGAAAGGATGTCAACTAGTGAGTGATGTGTTGACATGGTAAAGTTAGATCAACCAAGTGAGTGGTTGCTAGTCTGTAAAGGTCATGACTAGGGTACAAGAAGGATGGGTAAGGTGTGTGAGCGGTTGTTTGTGATGAAGAGGCAAAACGTTACATGAATCACATCAACACTGAAGGAGAAGTATGAATAGGTCGTAGCTACATTGTGAGGTTGCAGAACAACAAGACTCCTACCAGATGAAGATGCAGCCATCATGAGGAGAAATGACTGATAGTGAATGTGCTCACACTGAATCACATGTGCCTATTTGAAGATATGTTGCACAAACAAGGATGTCACATGAGTACACTATTGGATGCAGAAGACAAGGTATCGCTCCACTGGGTTATGCATTGAACTGATAGAAAAGGCATGTTGATATGCTAGTGCAGAAGAAGAATTATGTGTTTGTCATCTTGACAAACCTGTTGTGATATGGTCTGAGCTAAGCAAGGAGAAGGCAAGAATGGGTAGATGAAAATAGAGGGATGTGGCTTGACTCAATATGGTGTCTAGTAAAGGTTGATGACTAAGTGTAATCAAGAAATTTTACCGGTATGTAAGTCCTCTAGTAATGTGAGCAAGGTGCAGATGCAGATGTTCTCCCACTTTGTGGGAATGTGCATGCTTTGGATAGACATGTCTGAAGACCGGTTTAGGTGTTCCACTAACAGTTCATCAGGTGTAGACATGATGAGTAAACCGATAGAATGTGAAATACTAGTAGGAAAGAGGAACCAGTAGAGGGTTTGGTCGATGATCCTACCTAGACTGACTTGAAGAGCCAAGATGGTAGATGGTTGACATGGATGCCACATAGAGTCAAGGTGGCGGACCTGTATTTGGATGAAGAAGGAATGTACACCAACAGGATAGTTGAAGAGTTGGTCGACATTCATGGAAAATCCCACAAATCACAAGATCTGTTGTAGAGTCCTTGTAGAGGTTTGCGGCTTGAGATCTGGAGGATAACTATGATCCAGCTAAGAGTAATCATTTGATAGCAAGGCAGATGAAGGAAACAACAAGACAAATCTTGGTGGTTGACCAAGAGATTAGTTGATAGCATAAAAGAAAATTGCCAAAGATAGAAGGCATGGTAATGGCGGAGGTGTATAGTTGGTTGTCAAGAAGATCAGATCAGGGAAGATCTGATTAGATTTGGTTAGGCTTGAGGACAATGAGAAAACCCTAACGGCCCATGATTTTGAATTGGCTTTTGGCTGGAAAACCTAGCTATAAATATGTAGGCTAAACATATTGTTTGTTGCTAGTGAATAGAAGAATAATATGCTTTTGTAAAGTGTATTACTTTTGCATGTGAGAGAAAATCAGCCAAGTGCTTAGAGAGTATCTGAGATAAGAGGGAGAGTGAAGGCTAGAATCAGTAGTGTTCATACCAGCAGAGAAGAAGTGAAGGAGGTCGCAAAGAACTAGAAAAGTGTTATATCAGTGAAGAGAAGAGAGTAAGGTGGATATCCAATAGAGAAGAAGAAGAGGAGAGGTGTACCAGTAGAGTTTACTAGTAGTTAAGCAGTAGAAGAGAGCAACAGAATAGTGAGTCGGTGTAGCAGAGAAGGTATCTCATCGGCAAAGTAAGATATATGAAATGGTTGCAAGATTCACTTTTAACAAGATAACTACTTTTGTATTTGATTTTTATATTGTAAACACTAAGTTATATCTCGGTGTAGGGGTTGGTGCTCCTTGGGTAGGTGCCCTAAAGTTTGGGGTTGTAGCCCATAAAGTTAGGGGTTGATGCTCCTTGGGTTGGTACCCTAAACATTGTAACAATTTTCATTGTGAGGCTGGATTGGAGTAGTAGTTTCTAGCAGCATTGCTCACTGAGTTTTTTGCCATCTTGGTTTTTCCTCGTATATGTTGTTGTTATGTGATGTCCCCTTGTGTGTGTTTACATTTGAGTTAGTTTCCTCACTAACCAATAAGTTTGTTCATAGTTAGATCTAACAACCAGTATGCTCACATAGCATTGATAAAGGGAAAATTTTGAGAACCACTGATTCACCCCCTCCCCCTCTCAGTGGTGCATTGTGTCTAACAATTGGTATTAGAGAATAGGTAGCCAGTTAGAAGAGTGTTTTCCAACCTGGGTTGATTATGGCCTAAGGACACAATGGTTTGTTTAGTGTCAATCTTTGCTCTTGTGTTTGATTGTTTAAACTATACTATTTGGAGTTGCAGAATGGAAGTCTTCCTGTCCTCCCTAGGTTATGATGTCTAGATGGCAGTTGTAAATGGTCTCCCTAAGAATGTTAGTCCTCCCACTAGATTTGAAGAAGAAAGAAGATGCATATGCTATGAAAAAACCATGAAGGCTATATTCAGTGGGCTCACCGATGATGTATCCTCACAAGTGGATAAGTGTAAATCTGTAAAGAGTCTATGGGATAGACTAAGTAAGTTCTATGGAAATGAACCTTGCACTACTCGATTAGTGTGTGGAAGTGAGAAGAACACTGTAGTAGATACATGTGCAGATGATGAAGGCAGATCCACTAACAATCACAACATTGATTAAGAAGGAACCCACCTCTTCATGGCTCAAGAATCAGAAGATGAAAGGAACACATCTAAAAATGATCATGCAGATCACTCCTACCAACAAGATGTGTTTGGCAGTGATAGTGAAGGTGAAGAAGAAGATGAAGCAGAAGTTGATCTTGAAGGAGAGCTTGTGAATGTACTTGAAGAACTCAATAGAGTCAGAAGGGAATACAATCTATTCAAGAATGTTGCTATAGTAGAGAAGAACCAACTAGAAAAATGCCTTGAAGAATCTGAGAAATGCATCTCAGAGTTGAAGACTTAGGAAGAAGACACCGAGGGATGACAGTGTGAAGATCTAGCATCTAGGCTAGAAGTTAAAAATGAAGAATATCAATAGCTACATGGAGAAATGGAGGTTCTCCAAAATGACCTTGAGTAATATCAAGATGAGCTCAAGGTAAGAATCTGGTTTGATGACAATAATGATGCCTTGGATAAAATGTTGAAGAAGTGGAAGCATGCCAAGGACATTGAAAGGTTAGGTAGTGGTGCCGGTGAATGCTCCACTAGCAAGAATGTCCCCCACAATGACATTCAGTTTGTCTCCTCAAATGGAGAGAACAAGGGACAAACCTTCACAGTCAGAAATGCTCCCCGGAAGAAGGTTGACCTAGGAAGAACTAGTGAAGACTTGCAGACAAGAATTAAGACCAGCGCTGCACAAAGGAGGAACAATGTAGATCCCAAAGGTAAAGGGAAGATGGGAGAAAACAACTTCACCAGAAGCAAGAATATGAGTAAGCAACAAAGAAGACCTCCTACCGACAGAGGACAAAGAAATGCTACCACCCACAGGGAAAAGCAAGAATGGGAGAAGAAGAGACCAGATGGAAGAGGTGCATAGAATGGACAACCAAGGACCCATTCTTAGAGAAGAAGAAATGGAGATGCCAAACCGGTAAGATCTCCCCATGCATGGCAGAACAAATTTGTAAGTCATATGCCATCCTTTACCGGTTACTACTTTGCATGTAATGCTTATGGTCATAGGGCAAGGTAATGTAGAAGGAGATCTAGAAGGAATAATCTAGGATCTCACAGACATCATGCATATGAGGAAAATGCATCCAGAAGTAGATACATGCATGTCCCCTCTCCCGGATATGCTAGAAAGATTCCATTGCTTGTTCCTAATAAATTAAATGGTGTATGTTATAATTGCTATGGATCTGGCCATAGAGAGTTCAAATGTAGGGAGAGGAACCTGTAGTCACATAGAGGCCAATATAGAAGCTATGCTCTGGAGAAAGGTGAAAATAGAGCATATGGAAGGCAGACACCTGCATGGAACCAAAGGAGACATGTCCTTGCAGAAGCAAGAGGTCCATCTATTTTGGTTGCTAGTCACAACAACATGCCCAGAAGAAGATGGTCAAACTAGTATGTCAAGAGATTCCCCAAACATGAGGTTGGGATGGATGGTGTGTGCTACTATAGCACTATTTATGGTTGTGATGGAGAATTAGGAAATGGAAGGGCCCATCTGCAAAAGAAGGAAATACCAGCTCCTAAGACTGAAAATGGGAAGAAGAATGAGACCAGGCAAGTATGGAGGAAGAAGACCATGGATTGACACTATGCACCCATTGCATAGGTGATATCTCCTAAGGCCTAAAGGAGATGGAGGATCTCTGAGGGAGTAGCTTATTGAATTTATCATTCACCCCCTTAGTGAAGAAGGAAACATGAAAGAACATGTTGTTGCCGATATGAAAGATGGAAATGAGATGATAAGTGTTTGTAGAGGCTTCCTTGAATACACACCTACAGATAAATACTAGATCTCTATTGATGTGTCTATGTATGACAAGATAACAATTGGGATTAGATACATGGTGACGCAAGATTTCAAGAATCATAGGAAGGTGCTCTGAAAGTGATAATGGACGAGTACAAGAAAACTAGTATGTGCAGATTGTTACCGGTATGACTGCTAACAAGTACTTGCAGGTTATGTACGACAATGAGGTTGGGAATCATTGCAATAGCCTTGATAGCATAAGAGGAGAAGTTATTTCTCAGGTGGTGTTGATGAAGACCTAAAAGACATATGTTGGCCCTGTTTGTTGATCATGCAGGCTTGCATATCTTTGGGCTAACCAGTTTGAATCCTGGCATGATGATAACATTGTCTAGCATTATGTAGATCCAGGATCATGTTATAAGGTTGTGCTGAAATAGTGGAGCTAAAAGATCATCAAATGATCACATATTCATAGATCAATTAGTATATGGTGAAGATTGGAGTCTTGATATTGAAATTGATCAGTGATGAGAACCTCAGATGTGTAACTTAGGGGGAGTTCAAGTGCTCATGATGCAGAGCTGACATTATTGAACTTGTAAGGATACTGACTGCCCAAACTACAAGTGATGAAAACTGTACTAGGAATACCCAGGAGAAATTCATGGTTATGGGTATCTACCTATCTTATGGTTGGTTGTATTGGTAGTACAATCACATTTTATTCCTAAAGAAGTTTGGGATCAAATAAGAGGTGATGCAGGTTGACCAGCAGGTGAGTAGTTTTCACTCGCACATCCCTCTAAAATTGAGTAGTGTAACAAATGGTATTAAATTTTCTTTCTCAATTGGTGTTAGTTGATGGTTGAGTCCTCCATCTCAAGTGATGTGACTTGAGAAGATGTAACAGAATGTATAACAAGTGGTATCAAAGGAGGAGTTGCATCCAATGAAGAGAAAGGGGGAGAAGGAATTCTGTCAGTGACTGGAAAATATAGGGATGCATGATATCGTGACAGTTCCCTTTGGCATTGTTGTCAAAGGCAAAGAAGAATGATTGTAGTATAATGCATACTACATGTGTGAGAATCTAGTGGATCGTACCAAGGGGGAGAAAGACTATGTAGTATGTCGGATACTACAAGAGTTGACATCAATGCCAAAGGGGGAGATTGTTGGCATTGTGTTGTCATTGATGTCAACAGATATGGGATAACTACTGGTATGAGAGATGTATGTGAAACACTATCAAGGAAGAGTAAAGGTTGAGATATCTTAGATATCACCTTGTGTTGCAGAACACTGGTAAGGTAAGGAGAATGACCTCAGGAGTCCCAGTACATGAGTTAGTGCTTGACTTGTGTGATGAGAGAGTAAGGTGATCAATACTGGTACACTATATCATCTGTGAGGAAAGGATGTCAACTAGTGAGTGATGTGTTGACATGGTAAAGTCAAATCAACCATGTGAGTGGTTGTCAGTCAGCAAAGGTCATGACTAGGGTACAAGCAAGATGCGCAAGGTGTTTGAGCATTTGTTTGTGATGAAGAGGTAGAATGTTACCTGAATCACATCAACACTAAAGGAGAAGTATGAACAGGTCATAACTATGCTATAAGGTTGCATAATAGCAAGACTCCCACCAGATGAAGATGCAGTAATCATGAGGAGCAATGACTGATAGTGAATGTGGTCACACTGAATCACATGTGCGTGTTTGAGGATATGTTGCACAAATAGGGATGTCAAATGAGTACACTGCAGGATGCAAAAGACAAGGTGCCACTCCACCGGGTTATGCACTAGACCGACAAAAAAGGCATGTTGAGATGTCGGTGAAGAAGAAGAGTGATGTGTTTGTCATCTTGACAAACTAGTTGTGATATGGTCTGAGCTAATCAAGGAGAAGGCAAGGCTGAGCAGATGCAAATAGAGGAACGTGGCCCGACTGAAGATGGTGTCATCAAGAAAGTTTGCCGATATTTAAGTCCACCGATAATGTGAGCAAGGTGCAGATGCATATTTTCTCCCACTTTATGGGAATGTGCATGCTTTGGATAGACATGTCTGAAGACTAGTTTAAGTGTTCCACTGAGAGTTCATCATGTGTAGACATGATGAGTAAACTAGTAGAATGTGAGATACCAATAGGGTTAGTATACCGACTAGAAAGAGGAACCGATAGAGGGTTTGGTCGATGATCCTACCTAGACCGACTTGAACAGCCAAGCTGGCAGATGGTCGACATGGATGCCACATAGAGTCAAGGTGGCAAACTTGCATTCGGATGAAGAAGGAATGTACACCAATGGGGTAGTTGAAGAGTTGGTCGACATTGATGGAAAATCCCACAAATCATGAAACGTGTTGCAGAGGTTTGCGGCTTGAGGTATGGAAGAAAACTAGAAGCCAGCTAAGAGTAATTGAGGAGATCGAGACATATGAAGTAAGTTAACAAGATAGATCTTGGTGGTTGACCAAGAGATAAATTGATAGGGTAAAAGAAGATTGCCAAAGATAGGGCGTGGTAATGGAAGAGATGTACAGTTGGTTGTTAGGAAGATCAAATTAGGGAAGATCTAATTAGATTTGGTTTTCCTCAAGGATGATGACAAAACCCTAACCACCTATGATTTTGAATTGGCTTTTGGCAGGAAAACGTGGCTATAAATATGTAGGCCAAAGACATTTGTTTGTTGCTAGTGAATAGAAGAATATTGTGCTGCTACGAAATGTATTACTTCTACATGTGAGGAATATTCCACACATTATCAAAACAATAAACACATTTTGTGATGAATGTATAAAAGGTAAGCAAACAAAAGTGAGTTTCATGACAAAGGAGTACAACACCTCAAGACCACTTGAAATTGTGCATACAGATCTATGTGGTCCAACTCAAACAAGAGCACTTGATGATGAAAGATACTTTATGCTCTTCATTGATGACTACTCAAGGATGACATGGATCACCTTTCTACAAGATAAATCACAAGCATTTGAAATATTCAAGATCTTTCAAAAAATGGTGGAAAAGGAAAGGGTACAAATTAAAATGCCTAAGATTAGACAGTGGTGGACAGTTCACAACAAATGAATTTGAAGATTATTGTGAAAAATATGGAATTAGATGGCAATACTCTACTCCTAGAACACCACAACAAAATGGTGTGGTAGAAAGGAAGAACAAGATAGTCAAGGAGATGGCCAGAACCATGTTAAATGAGGTCTGTCTTCTAGATACACATTGGAAAGAATTTTTTCATATTTCTACATACACTTTGAACCGGGATCAATTAAGAACAAATAGCAAAATGAAACCTTATGAGTTATGGTATGATCGGAAGCCATCAATAAAATACTTCAAAGTATTTTGAAGCAAGTGCTTCATCCAGAAAGATATGGATGGTTTAGGAAGTTTTGACTCCAAGAGTGATGAAGGAATCTTCCTTTGTTACTCATCTAACAACAAAGCCTACAAATGCTACAATAAAAGACTAAGAAGGGTCATTCAGAGTGTGCATGTAAAAGTTGATGAAGATATGCACAAAGGATGTCAACCAAAGGTTAACTATTATGATGACTCCAGTGATGAATATTGTGAAGTTTAGACATATACTAAACCGGAGGTAGCATCCAAGAAGGTCCCCAACCGGTATACACAGCTAAACCACTCGGAAGAGAAAATTCTAGAAAATGTGAGTGATGGTGTGCAGACTAGAAGAAAACTTTCCAGGAATGATGAACAAGTCAACCTATGCCTCATGACTGAAGTTGAACCCAAAATGTTCATTGAGGCCAGTAAAAGACAAGAATGGATGGATGCTATGGAAGAAGAACTGCACCAGATTGAGAAGAACAAGAGTTGGGAATTAGTTCCTAGACCGAAAGACAAGAACATCATTAGCACAAAATGGGTCTACCGGAACAAGATGAATGAAGAAGGTAAGATTGTAAGGCACAAGGGTAGACTAGTATGCAAAGGTTACTCTCAAGTAGAGGGGATTGACTTTGAAGAAAAATTTGCAATGGTGGCTAGATTAGAAGCAATTAGAATGTTTCTAGCTTACTTTGCCTACAAGGGCTATAAAGTATACCAAATGGAAGTAAAATTTGCTTTTCTAAATGGAAATTTGGAAGAAGAAGTATACATGGAGCAACCAGAAGGGTTTCTTATACATAATGATGAGATATTTATGTGTTGGTTAAAGAAGACTCTATATGGTCTAAAGCAAGCTCTGAGAGCATGGTACTCAAGATTAGATCAGTATCTGAAGGAGCAGGGATTCAAAAAGGGAAGTGCTGACAGCAATTTGTACATAAAGAAAGATGGGAATCACATGATTATTATAGTTGCGTATGTAGATGACATCATCTTTGGAGGCAACAAGGATACTCTCTGCAAAGAGTTTGCTGATCAGATGTAGTCAGAATTTGAGATGTCAATGCTTGGTGAATTGACTTACTTCCTTGGTTTATAGATATTATAGCAAGATAAAGGAATATTTACCTCTCAAATCAAGTATGCAAAGGAGATGTTGAAGAAATTCCAATTGGAAGATTGTAAACCTGTAAGTACCCCCATGGTGACTGGTAGCAAATTAAGAAAGAATGATGAATCATCTGTGGTGGATCAGACTTTGTATAGATCCATGATAGGCAGTCTACTATATCTTACCGCTTCAAGACCAGGTATAGTTCAGGTAGTGTGCATGGTGGCTAGATTTCAAGTTGCCCCAAAGCAATCACACATAAATGTTATTAGAAAAAATTTTAGGTACCTACAAGGAACACTTAGCTATGGTTTATTGTATCCTAAACAGGGAGATTTTTTCTTGGAAGAATACACTGATGCTGATTGGGCAGGATGTATTGATAATAGAAAGAGCACAAGTGGTGGTGCATTCTTTCTTGGTGATCGGTTGGTCTCTTGGCATAATAAGAAGCAGGACTTAGTCTCTCTATCCACTATTGAAGCTAAGTACATTGATGCTACTACATGTTGTTCTCAGGTGCTATGGATGAAGCAAACTCTCAAAGATATACAAGTATACATCACTGATCCTATTCTCATTCGGTGTGACAATTCAAGTGCAATCAACATAGAAAATAATCTTGTCATGCATTCCAAATCAAAGCATATTGCTATCAAATATCATTTTCTCAGAGAGAAGGTTGAAGGAGAGGAGGTAAGGATGGACTATGTTCCTACTGGTGAATAAGTAGCAGACATTTTCACCAAACCACTACCAATTAATACTTTTGAGTACCTCTGACACAAGTTGGGAGTTATGTCATCTATGTAGGCAAGTTTTATGTGGCTTAGGGGGAGATGATACTGGTCAAAGGGGGAGTTTGGTATGAATCAAAGGGGGAGTGCACATTACCCTTTGTCATTGTGTCAATGGGGGAGAAATGTACTGGTATGGAGTATCTCACTGGAAGTTGACATCAATGCCAAAGGGGGAGATTGTTTGCAAGTTGGCACTAAGTTGTCATTGATGTCAACCGATATGATGAATGCTCACATATGGGTAGGCATAAAGGATGAAGGCCTACCGGTAGTCTCACACCACCAGAAGTGAAGATGTGTTACCGGTATAGGATGTTCTACCGATTTACAGAAGAAGAAAGCTCTATAGGAAAATTGTTGTACTGGTATGTGTTTTCTAGACCAACTGTGTGTTGGTGGGCCATGTCTTGATTGTTGTGACACCATAAGAAGAAGAGGTGGAAAACAAATTTGTGGTTGGTGAAGCCTCATCGATAGGGTTGATGAAATAGATAATCATCATTAATGGAGGAGCCATAAATCATAGGATTGTAGCTGACTGATTGCAGCTCAAGGAAGAAGTTATGATAGAGGAAGATTAGAGAGTAGCTAGCGCCTGAATATATGCAAGGGAAATTTGATTCAGGAAGTCATCGAAAAAGAAAACTTCTAAAGCGCTTTATGTGTCGACTGATTTCATGATAGAAGATCTAATTCAAGATTTTTGTTTCCAAAAATTGTGCATTGGATAATGGAAACCATGTGCAGGTGCATCCTTCTAAGACATGTGATCGATCTGATATAGGTAGGATTGGATCTTATGAAGATCGTGTTGAAAAGTGGAAACCCTAACCGCTCAAGTTTTTGAATTACATTCTGGAGAGAAATCACCATATAAGAAATGAGAGCTCAAAACAAAAAGTGTTGATGTTGTGAAAGAGGAGAAGTGTAGAGAGAAGTAACCAAAGAAAATAATTATGAGACTTAGAAATAATTCTATGAAAGTTGCAATGTGTGTGTGAGCAAGCATACCGGTGAGAGGATTCTATCGACAGTTCTGTAGTCTTGCAGTTGAGCCTAACTAGTAAGGCATGATAGAGCATGTAACATTCTAGTGTGATCCAGTGTGTTGACAGATTGTGTGTGTGAGAGAAAGAACGATAACAGAGGTTGAGAAACAGAGACAGTAATTCCAAAACTGACAGTGTGAGTTTCAGTGGAGGAGAAAAGACTATCAATTGGTAGAGTGTTATTTGATCAAAGAGTTGCAGAATTCATTTGCAACAAGAAGCCTCAATTGCATTCAAATAGTATTTCAATATACATCACCAATTTGAAGCTTGGTGTAGGGGTTGGTGCCCTAAAAGACAAGGGTTGGTTCTCCTTGGGTTGGTGCCCTAAAAGACAGGGGTTGGTGCTCCCTGGGTTGGTGTCCAAAATCTTTGTAGGTCAGTGTTTTACCTATGAGGTTGGATTGGAGCAGTAGTCTCCAGCAACTTTTCTCACTAAGTTTTTTCCCATATTGGGTTTTCCTCGTAAATCTAGTGTTGTGAGTTACTTGTGTGTGAATGATCCTTTTTGGCTTTCTCTCTTGTATTACCGATATGACAATTTAGTGATTAAGTGAATAACTAATATTCTAAAGTTAGATCAGACAAAAGAAAATCTTAGAAACCACTGATTCACCCCCCTCTCAGTGGTATTCTGTGTTCAACATCCCTTGTGTGTGTTTGCATTTGAGTTAGTTTCCTCAGTAACCAGTAAGTTTGTTCATAGTTAGATCTAACAATTGGTATGCTCACATAGGATTGCTAAAGGGAAAAATTTGAGAACCACTAATTTACCCCCTCTCCCTCTTAGTGGTGCATCATGTCTAACAATATGACATGTAACAACACCATATGGTGTTGTTACATGTCATGTGGTGATCTAATGGGTCATAGAATACCATATAACCTGTTAGGACACAATATGACCCCTAACGACACCATATGACATGTCCTAAGGGGTCATATGGTGTCTTAAGGGCTCATAGAACACCATATGACCCCTAGGAACACCATATGACCCCAAAGGACACCATATGACCCCTTAGGATACCATATGGTGTTTTTAGGGGTCATATGGTGCCATAAGGGGTCATAGAACACAATATGACCCCTTAGGACACAATATGACCCCTAACGACACCATATGACCCATAACAACACCATATGACCGCTCAGGACACCATATGGTGGTCTGAGGGGTCATATGATTTCCTAATGGGTCATATGGTATTCTATGACTCTTTATGATGCCATATGATTCCTTAGGACACCATATGACCCCTAACGACACCATATGGTGTCGTTAAGGGTCATATGGTGTCATAAGGGGTCATATGGTGTTCTATGACCTCTTAGGAAACCATATGACCCCTAGACAACGATATGGTATCCTTAGGGGTTATATGGTGTTGTTAGGGGTAGTATTGTGTCCTAAGGGGTCATATGGTGTTCTATAATGACACCATATGACCCTTAATGACATCATATGGTGTCCTAAGGGGTCTTATGGTCTCCTTAGGGGTCATATAGTGTTCTATGACCCCTTGAGACACCATATGACTCCTTAGGACATGTCATATGGTGTCCTAAGGAGTCATATGGTGTCTCAAGGGGTCATATGGTATTCTATGACTACTTAGGACACCATAAGGTATTTTAACATCACCATATGATGTCCTAAGGGATAATATGATTTCCTAAGAGGTCATTTGGTATCCTAAGGGGTCATATGGTGTTGTATGAGCCCTTAGGACACCATATTACCCCTAAGACCACCATAGGGTGTCCTGAGGGGTCATATGGTTTTGTTAGGGGTCATATGGTGTCATTAGGGGTCATATTGTGTCCTAAAGGGTCATATGGTGTTCTATGACCCCTTAGGACACCATATGACCCCTAAGGACACCATATGGTGCCATATGGTTCCCTAAGGGGTCATATGGTGTCCTTAGGGGTCATATGGTGTCCTTAAGGTTCATATGGTGTTCTATGACCCCTTGAGACACCATATGACCCCTTAGGAAATGTCATATGGTGTCTTAATGGGTCATATGGTGTCCTAGGGGGTCATATGGTATTCTATGACCCCTTAGGACACCATATGACCCCTAACATCACCATATGGTGTCCTAAGGGGTCATATGGTATTCTAAGACCCCTTAGGACACCATATGACCCCTAACATCACCATATGGTGTCCTAAGGGGTCATACAATGTTCTATGACCCCTTAGGACATCATATAACCCCTAATGGAAACATATGGTGTCCTAAGTGGTCATATGGTGTTCTCTAACCCCTTGGGACACCATATGAGCCCTCAAGACACCATATGACCCTTGAAAACACCATATGGTGTCTTAAGGGGTCATACAGTGTTCTATGTCTCCTTAGGATACAATATGACCCCATACAACACCATATGACCCCTCACGACACTATATGGTGTCCTAAGGGGTCATAGACCACCATATGACTCCTTAGGCCACCATATGACCCCTAAGGACATTGCATGACCCATTAGGACACCATATGCTATTGTTCGGGGTCATATGAAGTCCTAAGGGGTCATAGAACACCATATGAGCCCTTACGATACCATATAACCCCTAACAACACCATGTGACCCTTTAGGACACCATATAGTGTCCTTAGGGATCATATGGTGTCCTAAGGGGTTAGATGGTGTGCTAAGGGATCATAGAAGACCATATGAGCCCTTAGGATACCATATAACCCCTAACAACACCATGTGACCCCTTAGGACACCATATAGTGTCCTTAGGGATCATATGGTGTCCTAAGGGGTTAGATGGTGTGCTAAGGGATCATAGAAGACCATATAACCCCTTAGGACACCGTATGATCACTTAAGACACCATGTGGCCGCTAATGAGACCATATGGTGTCGTTAGGGGTCATATGGTGTCCTAATGGGTCATAGAATACCATATGACCCCTAACAACACTATATTGCATGTCCTAAGGGGTCATATGGTGTCTTGAGTAGTCATAGAAAACTATATGACCCCTAAGGACACCATATGGCCCCTAATGACACCATATGACCCCTAATGACACCATATGACCACTTAGGACACAATATGACCCCTAACAACACCATATGACCCCTAACAACACCATATGACCCCTTAGGACACAATATGACACCTAACGACACCATAAGACACCTAACGACACCATATGACCCCTTAGGACACCATATGTTGGTCTTAGGGGTTATATGCTATCTTAAGGGGTCATAGAACATCATATGATCCCTTATGACACCATATGACCCCTTAGGACACCATATGACCCCTAACGACACTATATCGTTTCCTTAGGGGTCATAAGGTGTCCTAAGGGGTCATATGGCATCCTAATGCCTCATCAAATACCATACAACCTCTTAGGACACCATATGACCTACAACAACACCATACAACCCCTTAGGACACCATATAACCCCTAACGACACCATATGGTGTCCTAAGGGGTCATATGTTGTCCTTAGGGGTCATATGGTGTTCTATGACCCCCTAGGACATTGTGTAACCCCTTTTAACATCCTATTACATGACATTAGTACTTTTGACACCATATGACCCCTTAAGATACAATATGGTGTCATTAGGGGTCATATGGTGTCATAAGGGGTCATATGGTGTCGTTAGGGATCATATAGTGTCCTAAGGGGTCATATGGTATTATATGACCTATTAGGACATAATATAACTTCTTATGACACTATATGTCCCCTAACTACACCATATGGTGTCATTAGGGGTCATCTGGTTTCCTAAGGGGTCATATGGTGTCGTTAGGAGTCATATGGTGTTCTGTGACCGGTTAGGACACCATATGACCCCTAACGAGACCATATAATGTCCTAAGGGGTCATCTAATGTTGTTAGGGGTCATATAGTTTCCTAAGGAGTCATATGGTGTTCTATGACCCCTTAGGACACCATATGATCCCTTAGGAGACCATATGGTGTCGTGAGGGGTCATGTGGTATCGTATGGGGTCATATGGTTTCCTAAGGGGACATAGAACACCATATGACCCCTTAGGACACCATATGGTGTTTTTAGGGGTCATGTGGTGTATTTAGGGCTCATATGGTGTCCCAAGGGGTCATAGAACACCATATGACCCCTTAGGACACCATCTATTTTCATTAGGGATGATATGGTGTCCTAAGGGGTCATAGAACACCATATGACCCCTTAGAACACCATATGGTGTCATTATGGATTATATGGTGTTATATGGGGTAATATGGCATCCTAAGGGGTAATAGAACATCATATGACCCCTTAGGACACCATATAACCTCTAACGACACCATATGACCTCTTAGGACACCATATGATGTTATTAAGGATCATATGGTGTCATGTGGGGTCATATGGCATCCTAAAGGGTCAAAGAATACTGTATGACCCCTTAGGACATCATATGACCCCTTTGGAAATCATATGGTGTTGTTAGGGTTCATATGGTGTTCTAAGGGGTCATAAAACACCATATGACCCCTTAGGACACAATATGGTGTCATTAGGGGTCATATGGTGTTTTAAAGGGTCATAGAAGACCATATTTCCCCTTAGGACACCATATGACCCCTTAGGATACCATATGGTGTCCTTAGGGGTCATATGGTGTCCTAAGGGGTCATAGAATACCATATGACACCATATGACCCCTAACAACACCATATAACCGCTTAAGACACCATATGACCCTTAACAACACCATATGACCCCTTAGGACATGGCATGGTATTGTTAGGGGTCATATGTTGGTATTTTGATGGTGTTTTGATTGTCATTGATGGACACACACTTACTTGATGTATGAGTTATGCTCAACCAGTATTGAATGTCATTGAAGATGTAGTCTTTAGACTATTGGTATTTTGGAGAAGATGTTTTACTGGTCACAGATTGATTGAAGACCCCAAGTGGTATGAAGACCTCAAGCGGTAAAAGGATCTCACACGAAATGAAGGACCTAAGCGGTAGTCTACTTTTGATCGGAACACTATGATCTTCCAGTCTTCATTTTTTGACAATCGGTAATCGGTATACTGTATTAACCGGTATATATCTATGATGAGTTACCAATTGGTATTACTGTAATGTGTGATGAGTTATCATCCACTGACACTTTGGTGGTGTGTTTGTGTTGTGTTACCAAATGTGTCTAGATACACTGTACCTAGGAACTTTTAGTCTAATTCTATTGAACTCACATGAAATCAAATTCCTTTATAAGGATGCCATGTCTAGGGTTTGGATGTGTGAGATATAGAATAGAAAAGGTTATGTGCGATCATTGAAGAGAATATTAGGTATGTGTGAAGAGATAGAGTGTGGAGATATTGAAGACTGAACTAATGCTAAAATGCATTAACAAGGAGTTGTCAAGGATCTAATTAAGCATATTGTGCTATTATATAGATCATTCACTTGTTGATTACTAATATCTTTGACAAGTCTGAAACCCTTAACTGGGTAGGCCCAAAAAAGCCTTTGTAAATCCTCTAATAAGGTGGTTCACAACTATGGATCTTATATCCTTTAACAAGGTCGTCTTTAACAAGACTTATCTCCTAACAGAGATCTAGATTCCTAATAGGAGCTGTTCTAGTAAGGAATATTGTATGACCTTAACCGGTCTGACCTTAACCAGTCTAGTTACTATTCTACAGATAGTTACTTGTGAGTTTCTGCTCACCGTGGTTTTTCCCATTTGGGCTTCCACGTCAAATATCTTGTGTTATGGTGATTTTTCTCTTGTGGGTGAATGATTTGTTTTCTATTTGGTTTTCATTTATCTTAACTAGCTTATTAGTAAATCTGTTGCACTAGTTATCTACTAAACTATTTAAAATTTTGTTTATAGTATTTTTTGGCATACTAATTCACCCCCCCTCTTAGTATTCACCAATTGGTATCAGAGCCAACCTTTGTATAAGTCTAACCACTTGGAAGGAGATATGGAGGAATATAGTGTGAGGGAACTTACTCATCATCTCACTTAGACTGAGAGAGCCTATGATGAACTCAAAGTCAAGTATAAAGCCTCTTTGGCCAAGAGAAGAGAGCATGTTGAGAAACTGGTGGAACTTACTAAAAATAGCTCTTCTGATGAAGCAGACATGGATGCCCTAGTTGAAGAAGTTAAAAAACTGAATGAATCTAAAGCCAACCTAAGAAGTGAGTTGGAAGGACTTGCTATCATTATGGGTCAAGAGCTTGAGAACAGAAGGAAAGCTGAAGATCTGGTAAAAGACAAAGATCATGAGATCTCCAAGCTGAAGCAAGATATCAGTACCCTTACCACTCATTTCCATGAGAGTAAAGTGGAAAAAGAAGAAATGCAAGGTGAACTAAACATGGCTATTTCTGAGAATGCAACCTTGATGGAATCCAATGCGGCTATTTCCAAGGAACTTACTGAGTCAAAGGAGCTAATTGCCAAATTCAATTAGAGTACTGCTAAGCTAGAGCAAAAGCTAGAATTGGCAAAGCTAGCAAAGGTTACCACTGGACTTGGTTTCTCTGCGTATGAGGAAGGAGAGACCTCTGGAACAAAAGTTGAAGCATCAAAGAAATAATCGACATCCAAGGGTAAAGGTAAGAAAAAATTTAAACCTGTTTTCTTTAATTGTCTCAAAGAGGGACATACTGCCAATGTGTGTAGAAGCAAGGCATACAACAATTTTCCTTATTTTCAAAACAATGTTCCTAGATCCAATAGATTCAGTGAAAACTATTATGCATGCAACAAGTTTGGGCATAGAGCATTTGAATGTAGGACGGTTTTACACAACAATGGGAGATATCCTGGAACTTTCTATGAACTGGAATCCCAATCTGTACAATACCTATGACCATCGGTCAAACGATTATCAAGCGGCAACTAGTTGGAGAGAAACTTGTTTGATCTATCATGGTAGCGGTCACACTGCTGCAACATGCAAAAGGAAGAATGGAAGAATGAATAACAGACCATGGAGAACACCTGGAATGATATCCTATCATTGCAACAAACTGAGACACACTACCAAAACTTGCAAACTGAGAAAGAACCCATCGAGTGATATATCGATCACTTCAGAAGGAAAGATTGATGTTGAAACCATTCAAGCGGAAATGAATAAAACATGGAAAAAGAAATCAGAATAAGAATCATAGGATGAACCTGTTTCTATACCTAGTGTAGAAGTCTCTGAACCGACAAACTGAGCTTCAGAAAATCTTAGGGGGAACATATCGATGAAATATTTCAAACCCCTAGTTTATATCGGTAAAAGACCTTTATCGGTATTTGTTACCTATCAATCAACAGAATATTTGAAGCGATAAAAGGCAAAATTAGGGTTTGTACCGTAGTGGTGATGCATTTATTATGGTAGGTGAGAATTTGTTTAAAAGGGTTTTTTTCATCATCATTTTCACTTATTTGTTTTCAAAAGAATAATTTTCAAGAGTAGAGCAACTAGAGAAATTTGTCTTGCATTTGAAGAGATCTTGCACAAAATCTTGTAATCATTTTCAAGCAATCAGTGAAGGACACTAAGCAATGAACTAGCAACCAAAGTGGTGTACTGTGTGTGATATTGGCAAACCCTAAATTTCAGATTGTGAAAGTATTTTTCAAAATTCATTCTTATCATTTGGTTATGGCTTCTGCATCACACTCTAGTTCTAGTGAACCTATAGATACATCTGATTTTCTTCAGGAACAAAATGAAATACAATGCCCTATCCCAAATTCTTGCCAGAGTTATTGTTGAAGGAGAAATTTTAGTGTATATAGACTGTAAGTTGGAAGACCTAGGATCCCTAGTAATTCACTCCTAGCTAAGTTTGTTCTATGGAGATGATAAGAAGATTAAACCAGAGTATAGCATCCTTGAGAATATGAAACTACACAATGTAGTATACTTTCTGGAAGAATTTATAGAAGAACATATTCACATTATCCTCAACAAAGTGCATGGTGACAAGATGTATCTCAAACGGACCCATGACATCACACCGGAAGTGATTCATGCCATCACTGGATTCTGCAATGTTGGAGAAGTACCAGTTGTACAGAAGGTCACCAAAACTAAAATGACAAAGCTCACCGGTTCTATGAGTGACCAACAAGCAATGACCATCAACAACATTGTTGATGATCTGGTAAAATATGCTTGCATGGTGATTGGTTATAGGATATTTTATGCCAGCAAAATGAATTCTGTCCCTGCTGTTGTGGTGAATGCTACTTACAGGATGATCAAGGAAGATACTAAATATGACCTATGTACCTGCTTACAGAAGCAATTGTTGGTGAATCTGAAATCCATCAAATAGGACAAATCACTGAGGTTCAGGTTTGGCCAACTTTTGGTCAATCTATTCTTCTATTTTCAAGGTTATTGTGATGTTCAATGGTCTACTGACCTACCAATTTCTAGATAGATTAAGAATAGTCTACAAATAGTGGGAACTGCATATCCTGAGGTTCTAGATAAGTATTTTGATGAATTCAAATGAAAGATGAACCAAAGAATGAGGATATCTGGTGACATAGTGAAGAAGTATGAAGATGACATCTACTTCACAATAAGGACAGATGACTGCATAATGGAAGCTATGGAACCTAGAAAGGAAGTAGTTGGCCCTATGGGGTATGAAGTGGTGAATGACATATTGATTGGGTATGCCTCTACCCTACTTGTCTCACCACTGGATGCAAAGAAGAAAAGAACCAGTACCTACTTGGAGAGGATCACACCGATTGAGGAACTGAAGCAGAAAAAGGGCAAAGTAGTGCCATCGATATCTGCACTGGTTACGCCTATCAGTCCGAAAGTGACCAAGTAGTCACCAACCAAAAATTAACCTGAGATTATTTCAGCAAAAGTATTCAAGAGGAAGTGGAAAAACAAGAATCACTCACCGGAGTCAGAGGACACTGAATCGAAGGTTGAAATAAAGAAGTCAAGGCAATCAAGCAAAAAGCCAAAGTTGATCGGTAATGCACCAGCAACTTCTGCACTGGTAAATATAGATATTACCTCTTATAAACCAATGACACACTATCAGAGGACAATAAAGAATATTAGGAGGAAATTGCTTGATGACTTAAAGGAACATTTTGATGACTTTAATGATAGTGAGAAAGAGGAGGTAAAATAGGAGGTCATTAAATATTTATGTATTAATGATCGGTCACCTTCTGAGATTAAATCTATTACTCCAATTTATTTGTATAATTCTTTGGATAATAAATGGTGCATTGCCATTGAAAGAGAACAAGAGATCAGGGAGAAAAATTTTGCACAATACTTTCTTGATGCTTCAAATTCTGAGTTATTTGAAATTATGGATAAGAACAAAGGCATCTTCTTTATGAGAAGGAGGTGACTTAGGTTACTAGAAGGTAAAAATTTTGAAGTAGAAAAGGATACACACATACATGTTAAAGCTACTATCAAAATACACAAAGTATCTGAAGCCACTAAGAAGGCTGATCAAGAACTTGACCTATCCTCAAGCAAACCAGATGAGGTATTTGACAGTCAATGTGAAAGAGTGAAAGAACAAATTGACCCTATTGATTTTGATGCATTAGATAATGAGGATGTCACTCTTGATAAAGAAAAAGCTGAGAAAGAGAAATAGGATGAAGAGAAAGTAGAGAAAGAACAAGAGGAAAAAGCTAGGCAAGAAGAATATAAGATAAAAGAAGAAGAGAATAAGAGAGAAGAAGATAAGAGAAAAGAAGAAGAGAAGAAGAAAGAAGAAGACAAGAGGAAGGAAGAAGAAAGGAAGAAGGAGGAAGAGAAGAAAAAGCAAGAAGACGATAAGAAGAAGGAAGAAATGGAGAAGAAACAAGAAGAGGAGAAAAAGAAAGAGTCAGAAAAGAAGAAAGAAGAAAAGAAAAGAGTGGAAGAGGAGAAGGAAGCAGAGAAGAGAAAACAAGAAGAGATCAAGACCAAAGAAGGAGGGCAGACTCCTAAGGCAACTGGTGATCAAACCATGTAGGTTGATTCCACCAGTCCTATTGATCTAACTCTTGCATGTCTAACTCAATCAATAGATGAGTCTGAGCTACTTTGAAGCATTAAACTTGCATAGGAGAGACTAGAAGAATTACGGAAGAAGAAAGAATGGGATGTCATACAATTTGTTGTTGACACCCTTACTAGTCTAATTCCTGTTACTAACCTCCCCAGTACCGAGTCCTCTCTATCCAAGCTCGAAATTTTTTGTACTATAGGGGAGGACTAGGTACAATGCTTGGAGGGTGCTATTCAAGCAACTGCAAGTAAGAACCATGAAAAGGCACTTAATATCGCCTTAGTCAAGCAAATGAATGAACTCAGGACACAACTACTAAAGTAGAAGGATAATATCAGTGTTGCTATGGGTGAGGGTAAATTACTTTTGAGTAAAATCTGCCAACCCAATCTATTTTGTGAAGATGTGCTCAAACAAAAAGCTCAACTCCAATCATAGTTACAAGAATTCATCAGCAACTTCAAGATGCCCTATGATTTATTCACTGTCTATGGACAAATTGTTCATCATTTTAGCATCAGACTACCAAGATGGACTTAGAAATCAGCAATTGGACTCAAGATCTGTAGGAGCTTCAATTGCTCCTAATGCCTAAACTTCAGGTTCTTCAGAGATGTTTTCTCAACTTGGAAGCCATCATGGTAACTCAAGAGATGAGTACCATCAATGCAATGGAAGAACTGGCATTCCAAATGAAGACTGAAAGTGATATTTCTACCTTGCTACTTGATTCATAGACATTAGACATGAATATTTTTGTGCAGAACTTTAAATCTATTTTTGAGAAATTTCATTCCTTATTGTCATTAACATCTACTCTGTTTTATTTTCTAAAAAGGATCGTTTGCATTAATTTGTCATTGTTGGAAAAGGGGGAGTAGTGTACATTAAAATTTTGGTGAATCTTACCATTTCATGTACTTGTAATTTTTGCAAAGGTAGGAGTATATATGCTTAGGGGGAGTAATTTTGATTGTAGCATCTTTTTTTGTTATTGTTGTAAAAACACCTAGATGCCAAAATTTTCCTAAGTGTTGCCATCAATGCCAAAGGGGGAGATTGTTGGTATTTTGATGGTGTTTTGATTGTCATTGATGGACACACACTTACTTGATGTACGAGTTATGCTCAATCGGTAGTTGTTCTAACCGGTATTGTATGTCATTGAATATGTAGTCTTTAGACTATCGGTATTTTGTAGAAGATGTTTTACCGGTCATAGATTGACTGAAGACCCCAAGCGGTATGAAGACCTCAAGCAGTACAAGGATCTCAAGGGGAATGAAGGACCTGAGTGGTATTCTACTTTTGATTGGAACACTATGATCTTCCAGTCTTCATTTTTGACAATTGGTAATCGGTATATTGTATTAACCGGTATATATCTATGATGAGTTACCAACCGGTATTACTGTAATGTGTGATGAGTTATCATCCACTGACACTTTGGCAGTGGGTTTTTGTCATGTTACCAAATGTGTCTAGATACACTATACCTAGGAACTTGTAGTCTAATTATATTGGACTGACATGAAATCAAATTTCTTTATAAGGACATCATGTCTAGGGTTTGCATGTGTGAGATATAGAATAGAAAAGGTTATGTGAAATCATTGAAGAGAAGATTAGGTCTATGTGAAGAGATAGAGTGTGGAGATATTGAAGACTGAAGTAATGCTAAAATGCATTAACAAGGAGTTGTCAAGGATCTAATTAAGCATATTGTGCTATTATCTAGATCATTCACTTGTTGATTACTAATATCTTTGACAAGTTTGAAACCCTTAACTGGGTAGGCCCAAAAAAGCCTTTGTAAATCCTCTAATAAGATGGTTCACAACTATGGATCTTAAATCCTTTAACAAGGTAGTCTTTAATAGGACTTATCTCCTAACAAAGATCTAGATTCCTAACAGGATCTGTTCTACTAAGGAACATTGTATGACCTTAACCGGTCTGGTTATTATTCTGCAGATAGTTACTTGTGAGTTTCTTCTCACCATGGTTTTCCCATTTGGGTTTCCACGTCAAATATCTTGTGTTATGGTGATTGTTCTCTTATGGGTGAATTATTTGTTTGCTATTTGGTTTACATTTATCTTAATCAACTTATTAGTAAATCTACTGCACCGGTTATTTGCTAAACTGTTTAAAAGTTTGTTTATAGTATGTTTTGGTGTACTAATTCACCTCCCCTCTTAGTATCCATCAATGGTTTCATAAGGGGTCATATGGTGTCCTGAGTATCAATATGATCACTACCCTCAACCCTATCTACCCTAAACAATGTTCCATCAATCTTGTACTCCATACCATAAACCTTATATCCTTAAACCTATTATCTAAATCCTATATAGGGGAAAGAGAAAAAAGAGGGGAGAGGGAAGAATAAAGAGAAAGAGAGATTTACGAAGAAGGGGAGAGGTGGGTAGGGAGTGGTTGAGAGACCTAGAGATGGAAGAGTAGATAGGTGAGGGAGAGAGAGAATAAAATAAGAGAGATAAGTGCACAAAGAGAGAAAGAGGGGTAAGGAGGTGGAAATGAAAGAATTAGAGAGGAGAGAGATATAGAGATGAGAGATCTAGACCCTAGGAAGAGAGAGGTGATAGACCTAGGGTGGAAAGATAGAGGTGAAGGAGATACAAGAGGATTAAGAGATAAAGAGGGAGATGTAGATATGTAAAGATGGAGGGAAGGAGAAAAATACATATGGAAAGAAAGGTTAGGAGGGAGAGGTATTCATTAAGAGAACACAAAGAGAGTGGAGAGAAACAATAATAAGAGAACAGAGATGGAGGGAGGGAAGGATAGATATGGAGATAAGGAGTGAAGGTGAAAGAGAGAGGGGGAGAGTATAGGAGAGACCTAGAGAGGGGAGAGAGAAAAATTAGAGAGAAGAAAGGGGGAGTAATAGGTCTAGATTTTTTAGTAGATAAAGAGGTGACAAGAGAGATAAGAGAAGGAGAGAGTTCATAAAGGGAGATGGGTAAGGGGCGATGGAGAGAGAGAGATGGAGAGGAAGGGAGAGAACTAGAGAGGGAATACATAGAGAGATGAGATATGTAAAGCATAAGAGAGAGGTAGATTAAATACCTAGATGAGAGACATACAAGAGATCTAGATATGAGGAGATTGAAGATAGAAGGGATAGATAGTGACCAAGAGAATGGAGAGGGAGGGGAGTGAAATAATAAGAGAATGAGAGAGAAGAAGAGAGAGGGAGGGAGTCAAGGATAGATATGGGGTTAAGGAAGGAATGACAGGTAGACAAGTTGGGTATACCTAGAGAAGGGAGAGAGAAATGAGAGAGACAAGAGAGGGATAGAAATAGGTCTAGAGTTTGGGGACGATAAAGATAGAGATACATAGCTAAAAAATGCTAATAGGAGCATGTTGATTACTAAAATTTGACTAAGTCTAAAATTTTATATGATCCTCTTAAACCTAGAATATACATTATAAGTCCTATAGAGCTGAAACCACTCTCAAACATCCTGCCAATATATACATGAAATATAACTTAAAGTATAAGATATTATACTTAAATTTTCTATTCATGTATATATTCTTCTTTGAGGGTGGATATAAATTGTGCCCAGATTGGAAAATCTACACACTCACAAAACCTTCACTTTGTACAATGCAAAACATTTGGAGCTCGCCAAATGCCAAAAATTGACTTTTCACATTTTGAAAGTGCCAAATTGGCACATGCCAAATGTGAAAATTCAAAATTTGGCATTTGGTGAGCCCCATATTTGGTGCTCACCAAATGGTTTGGATTGGAAACCACCAACCCTTTGGTTTGGATTGTACTTGGGCATCCAACCCAAAGGGTTGGATGACCATTTCAGGCCTGAGATGTGTTTTTATCAGAAGATTAAAAAAATTCACATATTTTGGGTCGTGCTCTCCATCAAGTTTGCACGTGTTTCAATGAAACTAAAAAAAACACATGGAAACCTCAATCTCTCTCTTAGCTATACAAGCATGTAATTTTTTTCACATTTCAATTTTGTTCAGACTTTCATCTATAATTTCTTTTGTTAGTGTGTCCATTTTTGGTCAAAAACAAGCATGCACTATTTTGGGTATAGTTTTTTACACGTTCAACTTATTTTGAAGAAACTTATATTTTTTAGAAACTAGACTCCATTCTACACAATTTTAAATAAAAAGTTTTGATTTTTGATTAGTTATCAAAGGTTTTAGGTGGGGGGGCACGCTCAAATTTTTATTTTTCAGGATGTGTCCACTTCAAAAATTAGTAAAAAATCATATACTCATTTAAAAATTAGCTGAAAAATCTAACATAAACTACAAGGTGTTAGCTAATTTTTCATTGAAGCAATTTAAAAAAAAAATGGTTAACATTTTGGGCGACCACAAGAGACGCCATTTTATATTTTTTGCATAAAAATAGGACCACTTTTTGTGTGCCCCCTTTTTGAAGCCCTTAATATCCACCATTTTCAAAACAAATTAGTAGTTTAGAAAGTACACTCGAACCACTCTGACTCTTGTTCTTGTTGCATCTTCAAATTTGGAGTGTGACTATCTTCAATTTGTCATTGAATTTTAGACTTTGCTGATTTCCAAAAAAAGTGGCATCATAAGACCCCCTTTTGGTACCACAACTTGGTGCACATACCCTGATCTACCCAAGAATCAACTGCCTTGGCCTTTTGAGAAGCTTTCTCCAATTATTTTATAGATTCTTTGGATGTGGAGGAGGTTAAAAGATCAACTTGTTCAAAAGAATTAGTGATATTTTGGATCACTATGATGAGCTAAGAATTATTATCTTTGAGCTCATTCTTTTTTGCTAGAAGCTCATCATAAATTTTCACCAATGAAGCAATTGAATATATGGCATCATGCATGATATGTGTATGTTCTTGTTTCCCAAGTTCCTCCCTCATGATCTTGTAGTCTAACAGGTGCATTTCTTCTGGTGGTTTCTCAACTAGAGCTCTACTACTTCTGTATATTTCATTTTGTTACTATCTACCACCACTCACAAAAATGTCATGACAATGATGAGCCTTTTCTTAGGTGGTAAATCATGACTTTCTTTTGTCATGAACAAATCAAAACTCATGCCGCAAATATAAACCTTAGGAAAAGAGACACTAGGAAAAATGGTATATGAGGGATTCATATCAAATACATTCTCTAAGCCATCATGAGAGGTCTCAATAGGTACTTCTATACTAGTACAGGAAGATGCACTTGGTTCCATAGGTTCCACATGAATGGTGGATAATGATTCTACATCTATATCAATAGGGGATATTGGTACATCCAATGAAAATTAGGGAAGGGCTTTATGAGGAGACTCCGAACCTACAAAAGGAGGTGATCCTACAGTATTGTCCTCACAAGTATCACTGTCAGCATCAATAACTTATTTGCGCTTGTAGCTTTCCCTTCCCTTTCAGTTATACTTCTAGTGGAGGAATAACCAAAGCCTTGCTAACCCTCAACTTGATTCTAGTGCCAAAAGAGGAAGCACCTTCTTTGGACTTGATCCCAACTTCAGATCTTTGCCCAATAGGGCTAGCTAAATAAACTTCTGCTCCACCTTTGATCTTGACATTCTTGACATTATTGTTCTTCATCCAAGCATTGGTGTTTGTCAGAATAGGATGAAATCTATCAAAGATAGAGTCACATTAGTTCTTTGACCATTGAGAAGAAGGAAGAGGAGCTTCAACAAAACTTTTTTCTATGTACTCAGGATCAAGGATTTGTCCATCATCCACCATTCCTTCTCCAATCTTGGTCAAATCAAGATCTTCAATCTACTTCAAGGTGAACTTTTTATTATCCATTCTTTCGATTGTTAGGAACTGAAAGGACAACTGAGAGGGGGGGGAGGTGAATCAATTGTCAATGAATTTCAACCCAATTATAATTTAATCCAACTTAATACTTAATACCAGTAAACCAAACTTAATACCGGTTAAACAGATTAACATAGTATATCAATACCGGTGAAACTTAATGCATGAAATAGAAAGAGAAACAACATCCACAACACATAACACAAAGATTTTTGATGTGGAAACCCTGTAAGGGGAAAAACCACTATGGGAAACCTTATCCATAATGAGATGATACTACTACAGATAGTATGTGTATACAAATGGGGTCTGTACATGCAGAAAGGCCAACCGCCTAGAGCACATTGCTCAAATGGGAGTCGCAATGACTACAGTAGGATGGTTAAATCCTAGAATAATGTACTGCTTCAAAGTTCATCTGCAATGCTGGATTCAATACCCGTTTAAGCTTTGATAAACATCTTAAAACCTTCCTTGAACCCTCAAATGATGTCTTCTTGATTCACTTTATGATCTGCTCATATGATCTTCAATATTTACATATACCAAGTTACAATACCATACCACAAAAGCACCCTTCATCTCACAAATGAGATCTTACATTTATACAAAACCTAAGAGCAAATGTGTAGGTCAGATCACTAAGAATATTATAATTAAATCAATTACAAATAATTCTTGATGTGATATAACATGTCAGCTCAATATATTTACAATAATATCCAGTCAATAAATCATCTCCATAATGTGTCACGCTGATTTGGAATAGATAACGTATACCGGTCCATAACCTAGACCTATCTACTCGTAACAACAAATATCTTAACCTGATTAGACCAATAACCAAAACACCAAAACCAAGTATCCAAAACATGTCTTTGACATAACCAAGTGATCTCCAGATGATACCAAGTCATCATCAGTGTTGGTGAACCATATAACCTATCAGTGAGCATATACGAGTGAGTGTGCGTAAGTCACTAACCTTGTCGATGAATACAATTTGTTGGTTTAACAGTAGACCTATATAACCATAGTGCCAAAACAACAATGTAGATCTCCAGAAGGATAAGTGTTGACATTAATGAAAAAACCAATGCAACACATCCATAATACCAACAATCTCCCCCTTTGGCATTGATGGCAACAATAGATGGAAAAACATCTAAGGGCCAAAGCAAAATGCCAAAAACCAAAACCCAACAATCTCCAGAATAGACCAATCTCACTTCTTTTGCTTCAACATTCTCTTTTAGAAAATTGTACTTGATAGAAACATGCTTAGTCTTAGAGTGGAATACCAGATTCTTTCATATATCAATTGATGTTGAATTATCACAATAAATGATTATCAGTTCTTTGCATTTTACCTTTATGTCCTTCAACATTTTCTTAATCCATAATACCTGAGTACAATTAGTTGCTGCTGCAACATATTCTGCTTCTGTTGTAGATAATGATGTGCAACTTTGCTTCTTTCTTACCCTTGAAATCATCTACTACCAAGAAAGAATGCACCTCCAGTGGTACTCTTTCTGTCATCTATGTCACCTACCCAATTAAAATCTGTATATGCACATAATTCAAATTTTTCATTCTTAGTGTAGCTAGGAATTCGGAAATCATCACAAGGAAATCAATACTAATCTAGCTCAATCACAAAAGCTCAAATGAAATGATCAATCCTAAAAACACTCAATAAAGACATGAAAGCAAAACATTCAAAACTAAAAACTAAGCAAACCAAATGCAGATCTGAATGTTTCCTTCATGCGGCTCCATTGTCCTTCTTTCTTCTCCAAATAGCCTTTGTTTGTGGATCTCACCTTCAAGTGCATCAACCTAATGTGGAAGCAAGATTGACAAGTAGTACAAGAATACTCAAAGTGTGATTGATTCGACTAGATAACAGGGGTCTTTGATTGAATAAATTCATCCAATTTATAGATAAATTGGAGAAAAGACAAGATTAGCATGAAGGAGATATTAGAGGCAATTGATTTCGAAAATGGCACAATTGAGTGGAAAGAAGAAGGTTATGACACCTTCCATGTCATGAATTACGACATATTGCCAATGCAAAGGTTAGAGAACTAGAAGCTTATGACATCTTGCTATGCCAAAAGTATGACACATGAGAAATTCATGCTTCCACCGAAGCACAAAAATAGGGAGAAACTAGATAGAAATTAATTAGGTGGAAATTGAAATTAGGAAATTAGAAAATAGGTGGAAATTAGGAATTAGGAAAATTAGGAAATTGGAAAATTAGAAACTAGGAAAATTAGAAAAAAAGGTGAATTAATTAGCAATTTTTTATTTATCAATTAATTCACACAAAGAGAGGGGATTATTTAGCCAATTAAATAGACATTTAATTGTGACAAGGAGACTTAGGATAAACAAATAAATCATTTATCCTAAAGAGAAAATGGAGAGAGAATGACAAACAAGGTTAAATGAATAAATCATGAAACCCTAGAAGATAAATTAGAAATGCAAGGATGACAATTAGGTCAAATCAATCGCAAAATGACAAAAACAACAATGATTGATGACAAAATAGATTGCAAAAATGACAAGATTGACAAGAGGACAATGATCCACAATAGATAACAAATCGATCGCAAAACAACAAGATTGAAGAAGAGGACAATGATTGACGATCAATGACAAATCAATTGCATGATGATAAGATTGATAAAAAGGACAAAACCCTAATTAGGATTGATGATGTCCAAAATGATGACAAATAAGCACGCACACTAATGCGACAGGATAAGATTGACCAAAATCATGATTGAAAATTGTTGTCGACAAGACCAAATTCGAAGGCAAGACGAATGAAGAATGTAGAAGAAGGACTCGATGCTTGCAAATGATAAAGACCAAGTGAACAAGATAGAAGAAATGTTAATGTGATGCAAAAACCCTAAATTAAGGCAATGTACAAATGTTAAAGTATGATTCCGCAAGCGTTGACCATTTTTAGGTGTCTACATTTTGCCCCTCTTTGAGACAATGCAATTTTAAGCGTTGTTTCAAAGAACTTAAATGAAAATGCCCTAGACAATAACAATGACATATGCATGTCCCCTCGAGGAATTGGCTGGAAACATGCAAAAGAGAGGCCAATTGATCGATAAAAATGATAGGATCTAATGGACTAAGAATTGGAGATCGGATGCATGATGGACAAGCAACTGAAGGTGCAAAAGACTGTGACCAACATAAGATGGAGAGGGTGCACATCCATCTATCCACTGACAAAGATCTATAAATGAGACAAAGAGGGTGAAAAGAGCTCATTTGCACTAGCCAAAGAGGAGAATTTGTTGCTTTAGAAAAGGACACTTGTAGAGAGATGGTGAACATTCCTATGGCAGATCACCTCAGAGAATGTGTACTCACCTATAGATGACCAGATGATGTGGGAACAATGGTATGTATCTTGAAAACCCATGACTTGCTTGCAGGACATTGCAGGGCCCACAAAAACTACAGAAACTAACTTCTGCGCTTGTGTAGGGTGAATCCTATGCTTGTGTAGGGTCTTCTGTGCATGTGTAGGGTACACAGGTGCAGTTTGTTGCTACACAGGTGTAGTTGTGCTCTGGCAACCCTAGTTTGGTCAAAAATGGCATGCGAATAATCCAAAAAGGGGGGATAAGAATAGGATAGGTCAAAATAGAGTAGAAACACCTTGATTTATGGAAGAAATGAGGAAATGCAACCTGTAGGAGCAAACCCTAAAACTGACAAAATGTGCCCCAATTGTGATGCAGAGTCGACAGTATCCATTGATCACGCGGGAGAGCTGACCAGACTACTTCATGTTACGTCATAGACTCAGGAACACAGACAAAGATACATTAGCAGGACTTGGGATATATTATATCACATTCATGCCCAAGATTAGGACAAACACAAGACTGCTTACCACATTGGCAGAGCGATGGCATTTAGAGACTTCCTCATTCCATCTGGCAACTGGAGAGGCGACTGTGACACTAGAGGATGTATGGTGCATCCTCTGCATTTTGATTCATGGGGAGATGGTAGAGTATGACCCAGTGAAAGGGAGAGATGCATTGTGCAGATTATTTGAGTGTGATGCAGATGATTTGGATATCGTTGAGAGGGAGATTGGCTAGGAGACCATGGCATCAGAGTACGATTGACAATATGTGGTGATAGTAGTGGTGATAACATGCCTACTAGTAGGGGACAGAGGAGGACATGGATTCCCTATTGGATGGGGAAGAGTGCTAGAGCGGATGGCGATAGAGGGGATGGTGTACGCATGGGGACCATGTGTACTGGCTATGCTATATTTTCAGTTGCATCAGATAGCATATCAGGGAGTTCAGACTTTGAGCTATGGGTTCACATTACTTTAGGTATGGGCATTTGAGCACATAGCCATATGTCGATCGATTTCAAAGAGATAGGTATTACCACACCGACCATATGTGTACTGTTATGGGAGAGCATTGAGACAGGGTCCTTTCAGATACATATTGTATTGGCGACATGAGCTAGACAGATTGAGAGAGTTCACATGGAGGCCATATCTTGATTGCCCTGGATGGTCAAATGATAGTGATGAGCTATCATATTGTAGATAGGAGAGGTACCTAATTGGGTGACCAGTGAATCACTAGAGAGTGATTGAGATGTACCTGCCAGAGAGAGTCAGACGACAGTTTGGAGAGAGGCAGGATGTACCTAGAGGGACTGCACACTTTGCCCGATCTCACAGAGAGATGAGTCAGTGGGGGAGGATGATTCAGCCACACATAGCATATGCCAACTTCGCATAGCTATAGCAGAGACAGTGGGATTGGAGGCTAGATGTGGTGGATTCCGGGATGATAGAGGAGTATGAGCGATGGTTTGCACAATGACGACCAGTGCCATTGACTGATCCAGACATTCCAATACCTAGGAGACAGGAGGACTTCCCACTCGCTGGAGAGGAGGAGGGAGATGAGGAGGATGAGGAGGATGAAGGCGGTCATGAGGATGAGGGGGATGATGAGGATAGAGATGATGAGGGGGATGACAATTATGAGCCAAATTTAGGCGATTAGGAGGCATTGCAGGATATACCCATAGAGCCGGAGACAGCTAGGATAGAGGAGATAGAGATGTGCAGGGCTACCATAGCGAGTCAGCATGATCATATTGTGACATTAGAGCGATAGAATGCCATCTTGAGGACAGAGAATGAGCAATTCAGAGCAGAGATAGCCAAACTCACAACGGCTTGAGATACAGCAATAGCTCAGGCACAGTGAGAAGAACAGAGAGTCACTGAGTACATTAGGTCGATTAGGGATGGCAGTGCACGTGAGATGGCACAGATGTTGGTAGAGACTGGAGAGGAGATATGCCATTGGAGGACACTATATGAGGGTGTCATTCTACCAGATTAGAGAGCAGCTTCATACCGAGCATGATCGAGGATAGAGAGTAGGGCACGCTCTCGGAGGTCATTAAGTAGCATGGGGGTGAGTGGACCTATGAGACCACCACAGCTAGGACCTGGGATAGGAGGGACATCATCCTTGAGACATGTCAGGGATGAGGAGGATAGAGGGAGGACCCAGTGACAAAGGCACGTGCTCCTTAGGATAGACAGATGTAGTTTGACATTATGTAGGCAGCCTGCGGGCCATACTGAGGACAAACAATCCAATTTTGTACTTCGATATTATTTTGATACGTGATATGATATGCATCGATATGATGGGATGCAATATGTTATGACTTATAGTTATTTTCCATGTATGGATGACTTATGCACTATGTATGAATGTATTTTTATGTGTGTTTGATGCATTTATAATATGAAATGGATTAAATACTTGACGTGATGCTTGATGTAATGCAAATGTACTAACCAAGTGGATGCAGGAGGCAACATATGTGTTTGGAGATCAGAGCACTAGACTGGACTGACTATCCGAACTGACAGAAGAAATGTTAGAAAAAAGAAATGAGACATAGGATAGTTAGAGATGAAGAAAAACTTGCTTTCAATAATGCACTTTGTAGGTGAGAACCTTTATTTTTATGTAGCAAAATGGATGAATAGCATCATGGCATTGAAGGCCAGAGCTGAAATGCAACCCTTTTGGCAAAAGACAGACACATCGCAGATAAACGACAATCACAACAAAAAGAAATAAAGAGACCATGAACCATCCCAGTGACTCTAAATCACTCAGTGACATCATCGAACAACATAGGAACATGATCGAAGATAAATCAATAAATCATAAGACTCGCTAATTTCAACAAGTCAAACAAACATCTTGATCTTCATTGTCAAAAGTTGAAAGTGCTGATAGGATGATCATGCTGCCTGGTTTCAGGGAATGCGGTACTCGTCTAAGATAGGACACAGTCTGGTTTCGAGTATACCACACCCTGTATAAGACCCATGATAGTGTGCCAAGGATGAGTGATATCGATGTTGATGTTCGATTGATAAGACAATTTTAATCAGTTTTGAATGTTTGATTTGATTGAAAAAGTTCATCTGTTAACGCATGATTCCATTAAAGCACCATGTGTGATTGCGTGTTGTTGGAGGTACGCTCAGCGAGTTGTCGATGCACAAAGGGGATATATTTTTTTGTGTTGCTTTTCAAGTTTTTACAATTTTTTTTGTTCATTTTTTTCAGGACTTTTTTCAATTTTTTTGGATTGTTTCAAGACATTTTTCATTTTTTTATTTTTTTTGGATTTTTTTAGGACATTTTAAATTAAAAAGTTCCAGTGATTGATCATGACAAGGGGAACACACCTGATGCACATCTAAAAAACATATATATAGACTGGGACCAAAACATATGTACAAGAAACCAGAGTATGCAAGACAATGATGTTGACCAATCACGGGCCTGGAATAGAATATTGGGTCAGGACAAAGATAGACATGATAAACTAGACGAGAGAAAGCATAGCTAGAAGTCATGACAGATGATAGAGCAATGATCTCATTACTCATGGTGCATGATTGCTAGGTTTTCACCATGGTACTTGCCCAAAGTGCCTGTTTGCTAGGTTTTCACTAGAGGGTGAATCATTTTTCTTTACTTTTTTGCTCTTTTTTCTTTGTTTTTTTCACTTTTTTTAAAATTTTTTTTTTTTTTTTTTGATTTTTTGTGTTTTTTCAGGATCATATTTGAAGAAAAGCTGATAGAAAATTATGTCCAGTACTTGCGAAGGTGCATGCTATTTACAGGATCAGACAGAGGTTCACTTTCTGGAGTGGCAAGCTAATATGCCCCCGAGCCATAGGCGGTAGTCACTATGAAAGGCCCAACCCAATTAGGTTCAAACTTGCCTTTGATGAGGTTAGTAGATTGTGCATTCTTAGGATTTTCCTTTAAAACCAAATCTCCCACTTCAAAGTGTTGCCCTTTGACCTTCTTATTATAAGAGCGACGGAGATGGTTTTGATATGCTTGCAAATGTGTCAAGGCTGTCTGACGTTTCTCATTTAACATTTCAAGCTGATGCAACTGAGAGACTCTATGCATCTCATCATCAATTAGATGTTGCAAGGAAACACACAAAGAAGGAATCTCCACTTCCAAAGGTAAAATGGCTTCCGCACCATACACCAAGGAATAAGGTGTTGCGCCAGTAGGTGTGCAGATAGAAGTGCGATAAGCCCATAATGCTAGATTTAATTGTACATGCCAATCTCGACCAGTGTCATTGACAACCTTTTTCAGGATCTTGATAATGGTTTTATTTGATGCTTTGGCTTGACCATTACCCTATGGATAGTATGGACTGGAGAAACGGTGTTGGATATGAAACTTTTCATAGAGTTCCTTGACATCTTTATTCTTGAAGGGACGACCATTATCTGTGACTATGGAAAGGGGAACCCCATATCTGCATATGATATAATTCAATAAGAATTTTGAAATTTGCATGCCAGTGATATAAGTCATGGGGATAGCCTCGATCCATTTTGTGAAATACTCTATGGCTGTAATGATGAACTTGTGTCCATTTGTAGATGTCGGGTGAATCTTGCCAATAAGATCCAATCCCCATTGAGAAAAGGGCCATGGAGATATGACAGAATGAAACTCTTGGGCTGGTGCATGAATGTAATTTCCATGGATCTGGCATTTGTAGCATTTCTTAACAAAATCATGAACATCCTTCTCTAGAGTGGGCCAATAATACCCAGCACGAATCAACTTTTTGGCTAAGCTAAGACCATTGAAATGGCCCCCACATATACCATCGTGAACCTCATGTAAAGCCATTTGTGCTTCATCAGAATCCAACCACCTGAGGAGGGTATGGTCAAAGGAATGATGGTAAAGGGTGTTGGCAATGATGACATATTTGGCCATCTATCAGATGAAGGCTTGGCATTGATTAGTGGAAAGGTTAGGTGGTAAAGTTTGGGATTTCAAATATTGATATGCATCATTGTACCACAGGGAGTTAGGACCAACAAGAACACACATCACATCTGTTGTTGAAATGTCAAAAGAAGGGACAAGCAATTGTTCAACCAAAAATTCACACTTGTCCATATTGTGGGGCATATTTAACATGGAAGCAATTGTAGCCATCGCATCTGCCGACTTGTTTTGCATTCTTGGAACTTGACTAAAATGGATAGCCGTGAATTTTGTCCTAAAGAAATCTACCATATGCTTATAGGGAAGAATCTTTTCATCTTTTGTTTCGTAGTCATCATTCACTTAATGAATGACTAACTAAGAATCTCCATAGACTTGTAAATGTGTGATGTTCCAGTGGACCGCTACTCGAAGTCCTGTGACCAGTGCTTCATACTCTGCAATGTTATTGGTACAATGGAAAGTTATTATGTAGGACTTGGGAATAGCATCACCTTGAGGGGTGACAAACAATATGCCTGCTCCGGACCCAAACTTGGTATGGGACCCATCAAAGTATAACTTCCATTCATTAGAAGACGTGAGAGAAAAGACTGATTCATCTGGAAAATTGGTCAACATGGGATGATCATCATAAATAGGAGCCTCTGCAAGTGGATCAGCTATGACTTGTCCTTTTATTGCTTTTTGCTCCATGTACTCAATATCAAATTCACTAAGGATCATAACCCACTTGGCAAGGCGACCAGTCAAAGCTGCTATGCTAAGCAAGTATTTCAAGGGATCAATTTTTGCAACCAGCAATGTCTGGTGATTTAACATATAGTGCCAGAGTTTTTGTGTTGCAAAGACCACTACTAAACATGCCCGTTCAATAGTTGAATAATTCAGCTCATAGCCTACTAGTGTCCAGCTGATATAATAAATAGCTCGCTCTTTGCCATTCTCATCCTATTGAGCCAAGAGAACTCCTAGTGTCATTTCAGTTGTAGAAATATACAATATAAATGGCTTTCCTTCTATAGGAGGCATTAGGATAGGTGGCGACAACAAATAGTCTTTGAGAGCTTGAAAGGATAATTGACATTGCTTAGTCCACTTAAAAGCAACTCCTTTATGCAATAGATGCTGGAATGGATGACATTTGTTGGCCAATTGAGCTATGAAGTGGTGGATTGACTGTAGCTTTCCTTGCAGACTTCTTAATTGCCAGAGATTGGAAGGAGAAGGCATATCCACTATTGCTTTAACCTTGGCAGGGTCGACTTCAATGCCTCTATGGGAAACAATGTACCCTAGTAATTTGCCAGCAGTGACACCAAAGACACACTTCTTTGGATTGAGTCTGAGCTTGTAGGTTGCCATTCGGTCAAAGATTGGGCCCAGGATGGCTAGATGACTATCTCTAGTGACAGATTTGCATAATAAGTCATCAACATAGTCCTCCATCAAAGTATGCATGAAATCATGGAAAATTGTCATCATCGCTCTTTGATATGTTGCTCCTACATTTTTAAGACCAAAGGGCATCACATTCCAATAGTAGGTACCCCAAGCACAGGTGAATGCTATCTTTTGTTGATCTTTAGGGGCAATGCGAATTTGGTTATAGCCAAAAAAACCATCCATCAATGAGAGCATCTCATATCCAGCAGTCATGTCAACTATGATGTCTATGTTTGGCATTGGAAAGTCATCTTTAGGGCATGCTTTATTGAGATCCCTAAAATCTGTGCAGATTCTGATGCCCCTAGTTACTTTGCTAACTGGTACCAAATTCAAAATCTAGTCTGCATAATCAATGGGTCTGATAAAGCCCACATCTAGTAATTTTTTTAGTTCTACGTTGACCAAAAGAGCCACCTGGGGATACATCTTTCTGAGTTTCTATTTGACAGGCTTGGCATCTACTTTTAATGGCAAGTGATGAAGAACTAATTCTGGATCAAGGCTAGGCATATCTGCATGGGACCATGCAAAGTTGATCTTCTTCTCAAGAAAGAAATTGACAAAATCTATCTTTTCCTGTTTTGATAAAGAAGCAGCGAAATGAATGACCTTAGGGTTGTCAAGTGTACCCAAATTGATTTCCTCAGTCATTTCCACAAGCAATATTGATTTATCCTGACTTGATAGGGGTATGTCCACTCTTCCACCTTTGGGCACCTCAGAGAGGTTTTCACCCATAGGTACGTCTTTTATTTTTACTTTTTCATGGTTAGAGAGTGCCTTACGGTTTTCACTCAAAGACCTATCTTTTCTATTTTGTATTTTTTCTTTTCTTTGTTCATTTTGATGACTGGAAGATGGAGTTGACTCCCCAAAATATGCCATGGAATCCAGATCAATAGTAAATCCTACCTTATGATCACCTTGTGGTATGCCTTCTCGTAGTCCAAGGAATTATGCAATTGCTTCATCATTTTGAAAATAATCCATTGTGAGTAGTTCTTGTTGGTCATGTTGGATAAGCTGGGGATAGACGAGGGGCATGTCATCATCAGTGCTAAGGAGGGAGAGGGCCAAGATGGTAAAGATGTAAACGTCTGTGGTATCACTGTCTGAACTACTCACATCTGATTTAGAGCTTGGATCCCAGAATGACTCTATCCAAGCATTAGGACATGTTTTGGGAGGGGGAGTTATCTCATGTTTGTCTTGCATAGGCAAATCATTAGGGTCAAGGAAAACATTGTCAAGGGCATAGGAGCTAGAAGAAAAAGAACTCCACTCCCATTCATTGGAATCAGTTTTAGGTCAGGTATCCTTAGGTGTTATTTCATCATCAGAGTTATGCCCTTTTCCACATGTGGTCACTTTGGTAGATGAGGATCCAATTTGCAATGGTACAAAACCTAACCCTAAAGTTGGAGGTCGCATCTCGAGTATAACAGGTTCTAGCTTTCCTTTCTTGTCCAGACCTAAGCCACTGCCGCCATCATATCCTTTCTTCTATAGCATAGTAAATCCTTTGCCATACAGTTCCACTGGCAACCTAATAGGTGGGGTCTCAGTTGGATCCTTATAAAGCCAATCTATGACATCATCATCCAAAGTTTCTTTGTCAAGTTCACCCCATCTTGTAAATGTAGTGGGGGGCTGATATTGGATAACTACCTTAGGTTCCTTTTGCAACAAATGTGGTTTGCCATATGATTTTGGAGATATTGGTAAATTCCTGATGAGGAATGTTTGAGCCATTGAATACTCTCCACATCCTTGGTCTTGTATTTTCAATTTTCCTTTGACAACATCTAATAATTCATTAGGATCCACATAACTATATGATTTGGCTTCTCTATTGACTGGGACTTGCTACTGCGGAGAATCCTTTAGGGTAGCACAAAATTGAAATGGATTAGGATCTCCTAGAATTGTTATCTTAGTTCCATTGTAAGGATATTTTAAACATTGATGATAAGTGGATGGAACTGCTTTCATTGCGTGGATCCATGGACGACCAAGAATCATATTGTAAGGAAGATCAAGGTCTAGGACCTGCAAAAAAGTGTTTTCTATCACTGGACCAACTCTGATGGGCAAGGTAATTATCCCTTTAGATGGGTTCTCAGCATCATCATATGCTTTGATTGTTATTCTTTTGGAAGAATCAATATCCTTTTCTGTATAACCAAGACCAATGACTACTCTCAAGGTACAGATGTTAAGACCTGCTCCGCCATCTATCAAGACTTGTCAGATTTTGCAATTATGGAAAAAGACTTCAAGATGTAAAGGGTCATTATGAGGAAGCTTATCAGGTGAACTATCATTATCAGAAAATGCAACGTGTTGGGAAATAGCTAGATGTCCTATTCGGGCTTGAAACTAGTCAAAATCAATGTATGTTGGGATAGTAGACTCAATTAAAGCTTTATCTAAGACTACATGATGCATAGGGGATATTTTCAACAACTCAAGGATTGATATTTGTGCAGGTCTCTTTCCTAGATGATCTAGGAGATTATACTGACTTACAGGAGTTGGATTGGGAGGAATTGCAAGAGCTCCTTTCAGGACTATTTTGGATCGATGAGTGGTGACTGTGCAAGAAGGATCTTGTCCCTTTATTCTTAGAGTAGAAACATA
This sequence comes from Cryptomeria japonica, assembly GCF_030272615.1. NCBI lineage: Eukaryota > Viridiplantae > Streptophyta > Pinopsida > Cupressales > Cupressaceae > Cryptomeria > Cryptomeria japonica. The sequence continues at coordinate 827,597,449 of NC_081409.1, forward strand.
CTCATTTGATGCTCGAAAACAATTGATAACATTGTTATAACCAGTACTTGCATAATTTGTTGTTTGGGTAGAGTTGGAAGAAGATGATTTACCCTTGTCATGATCAAGCAAAGGATTTTTAAAAATTGTATGATCAGTATTATAAGTCGCATTGGGTGGATCTATCTCAATTACTCCTTGCTCTAACAAGTCTTGAATCATATGTTTTAATTGAAAACATGATGCAGTTTTATGTCCTTTTGACTGATGCTATTCACAATAGGCATTATCATTCCACCAATGCGGCTTCACCATTGGTTCTGCCTTGATATATGGTAGCTTGATAAATTTTGCTTTTATTAATTGTTTCATTACTAATTCAATAGGCTCTCCCAATGGTGTAAATTGTCAAGGAGGTCCATCTCTTGATCGGAAAGGTTTGCATTGTTGGTTTTTTTGCTGACCTTGTTGTTGATTATATTGTTGAGTGTATTGTTGAGTATGCTGCTGTATTGTTGAGTATGCTGCTGGTATTGCGGCTATTGAATAACATTGCTTGTTGGTGTTTGATTTTGTTCCATAGTTGACATATTAGGAGAACTCAATTTCTTGATTGTGAATGGGGGTTGATTTGCATTCACCACTCATGCATCAACAACTCCATCATTAGTGACATTCTTGTTTTTGTACCAAAATCTATTTCGGTCCCCGGAATTGTTTGTGTTGTCACTGTCTTTGTTAAGCTTAATGATTCCCCTGGCTACAAGAGTAGTTTCAATGTTCATCCCTTTCTTAATGAGTTTCTCAATAGTACTGGGACTTTTCAATTTGAGTTCATACATCATTTCTGGGACCAAATTTTGGATAAACAAGTTCACTTGTTGTTCTTCAGGTATATCTAGAGAAGAACGACTATACAAGCTTCGCCATCATTGCAAGAAAGTCACTAATGGTTCACCTTGCTTTTGCTTGGTGTTACATAAATCTGACATGGTCACGTTACTGTTGATGTTGAACGCAAAGTGAGATATAAACTTTTGAGCCAATTGTGACCAAGTCTTTATATTTCCTGGTAGATGCGAATAGCAATCCATGGCTTGTCCGATGAGACTTCGTGTGAACAAGTGCATTAAATATGTTTCCTCATAACTCACTTTAGTACATGCCGCAAAAAATACTCAAATGTGATCCTTTGGATTGCCATTCCCTTTATATTTCTCAAAATTAGGTGCCTCAAAATGCTTAGGGAAGGGAGGCATGTATAAGCTCTTGTCAAATGTATTAGGACATAAATCTTGATCTGTATACAACTTCTTTGTTCCTTTGGTTTCCAATGCATCAACTTGTCATTGCAACTTCTCAAGCTGTTGTGCAATTGTATCAGATTTTGGAGGTTCATCATTAATCCTAGTGGGTACTCTTTGTTGATACATCATGTTTTTGATTGGTTGTTGATACTCTAAAATTGTCATCTTTGGTGTCTCCGGCATATAATGTTCTTGGTACACTTCTTGTTGTTGTGGTTGTGCCATGCCTTGATATTGACCTTGTTGCTATTCTTCTTGTAACCTATGTTGATATTGCAATTGAGGGTGTTGTTGATATTACATAGTTGCCAATTGCGGTTGTGGAGTATGATAGCTTGTTTGTCTTGGCACATATTGAGGCACATGTTGTTGTTGATGTGGATGAGTCAGAATTTGCTGACTTTGTGCCAATCATTATCGTCGCAGTGTAAATCCCATCATTTGCAAAAAACTTTGTTTGGGTGGTTATTGGGAGAATACATAGATGCTTGACCCCACGGGCTCCCCTCCATGGCACTCACTTCTCAGGGCAGCCAAGCATCAGTCCCCATGGAAATCTCCCCATGGTGAACTTAGTATCTCTTCCAAGTATCTGAACTTGTCCTTCTCAAGCAACTAGAAGGATTTTTGGCCTCTAAATACAAGGTGTTTAGTAAGGATTTCTGTTAAGCGTTACTCCTTGGTGTCACGCAAGCATGATTGAGACATAAGTCCACCAAGATACCAAACAAATGTAGTCGTACAAGCATGATTTAGACCTTGAGGCCCTACTTAGATGTTGATATGAGAAAGAGTCCAAGGGTCATCACTTCCCAAGTAACTACAATTCCCACATAACCCTTCCTTCAAAGCTTTCACCCATCAGGTATTTATTTATTGTGAGTTAGAATGCTAAGGTATTCTAGCCATACTCACTTTGGGTCATTCCCTTCTCACAATTATCACTTGCTTGCAAAAGCAAATGGTTAGGAAGGCAGGCCCTCTAAAGGTGACACACAATCAAAACAATGAGCATGGTATCGAAGATCTGGATTTCTGATCACCCTAAGAAGGATGAGAGCATACTCTCCTACTCCAATGTCAAACTCAACAATCAAAGCAAACATACATTCATTCCAACCTATTTAGAAATCATAGTAGGTGCCTATAATATTAATTGCAAACACAAATTTTAGTTGTAATCCAAGGCAACCTGCAAAAACCCAAGTCAGAAGTTTGATATGTTTAGTCTTTGGCTATCGATCCTGCATAAAACATGTTAGTAGTTTCATTTGTTGTCTTTGTCATGCATAATGCCAAGGTGTTGCACAAAGAATTAGTACCATAAAACCAAAAAGCAGAGACATAATGCAAAACAAACCAATTTGCAAGTGAAAACACTACCTTTTTACCTCTATTTCTAGACTTACACAGGCACAGAATGCTCGACACAGGTGCAGAATGATGCAACATAGGCACAAAATGATGCAACGCAGGCGCAGTTCCCTTTGACACAGGTGCAGAAGAGTTGACATAGGCACAGAAGTACCCAAAAAGGCTTGCATTACCCTGTTTCTTGGGTTTGTGACCTGTAAATCAACTCAAAAGGCACTCAAGACATGGTTAGATGGTTAGTTCACGTCAAGTTCACCAATTAATGTAGCTAGGAATTTGAAAATCATCACAAGGAAATCAATACTAATCTAGCTCAATCACAAAAGCTCAAATGCAATGATCAATCCTAAAAACACTCAATAAAGACATGAAAGCAAAACATTCAAAACTAAAAACTAAGCAAACCAAATGCAGATCTGAATGTTTCCTTCATGCGGCTCCATTGTCCTTATTTCTTCTCCATATAGCCTTTGTTTGTGGATCTCACCTTCAAGTGCATCAACCTAATGTGAAACCAAGATTGACAAGTAGCGCAAGAATACTCAAAGTGTGATTGATTCGACCAGATAACAGGGGTCTTTGATTGAAGAAATTCATCCAATTTATAGATAAATTGGAGAAAAGACAAGATTAGCATGAAGGAGATATTAGAGGCAATTGATTTCAAAAATGGCACAATTGAGTGGAAAGAAGAAGGTTATGACACCTTCTATGTCATGAATTATGACATATTGCCAATGCAAAGGTTAGAGAACTAGAAACTTATGACATCTTGCTATGCCAAAAGTATGACACATGAGAAATTCATGCTCCCACCGAAGCACAAAAATAGGGAGAAACTAGAGAGATTAATTAGGTAGAAATTGAAATTAGGAAATTAGAAAATAGGTGGAAATTAGGAATTAGGAAAATTAGGAAATTGGAAAATTAGAAATTAGGAAAATCAGAAAAAAAAAAAAAAAAAAAAAAAAGGTGAATTAATTAACAATTTTTCATTTATCAATTAATTCACACAAAGAGAGGGGATTAATTAGCCAATTAAATAGACATTTAATTGTGACAAGGAGACTTAGGATAAACAAATAAATCATTTATCCTAAAGAGAAAATGGAGAGAGAATGACAAACAAGGTTAAGTGAATAAATCATAAAACCCTAGAAGATAAATTAGAAATGCAAGGATGACAATTAGGTCAAATCAATCGCAAAATGACAAAAACGATAATGATTGATGACAAAATAGATTGCAAAAATGACAAGATTGACAAAAGGACAACGATCGACGATAGATAACAAATCAATCGCAAAACGAAAAGATTGAAGAAGAGGACAACGATCGACGATCGATGACAAATTGATCGCATGATGATAAGATTGATAAAAAGGACAAAACCCTAATTAGGATTGACGATGTCCAAAATGATGACAAATAAGCACGCACACTGATGCGACAGGATAAGATTGACCAGAATCATGACTGAAAATTGTTGTCGACAAGACCAAATTTGAAGGCAAGATGAATGAAGAATATAGAAGAAGGACTCGATGCTCACAAATGATAAAGACCAAGTGCACAAGATAGAAGAAATGTTAATGCGATGAAAAAACCCTAAAATAAGGCAATGCGCAAATGTTAAAGTATGATTCCACAAGCGTTGACCATTTTTTAGGTGTCTACACTTAGGTTACCATAAACCAAGATTTGTTGTGCCTTGAAGATACCAGAAAATCCATTTTACTATTGATAAAACACCATATAACTCCTTAGGACACCATATGATCCCTTAGAAATATGTGTTGGCATTATGTTGTCATTGATGTCAACAGGTATGGGATGACTATTGGTATGAGAGATGCACGTGCAACACTATCAAGGAAGAGTACAGGTGGAGATATCTTGGATATCAGCATGGGTAAGGTAAGGAAGATGACCTAACAACACCATATGACCCCTAACAACACCATATGATGCCTTAGGACACCATATAGTGTCCTTTGGGGTCATGTGATGTCCTAAGGGATCAGATGGTGTCCTAAGGGGTCATAGAACACCATATAACCCCTTAGGACACTGTATAATCCCTTAGGACAACATATGTGTTTGCATTGTATTGTCATTGATGTCAACAAGTATGGGATTATTACCAGTATGAGAGATGCATGTGCAACACTGTCAAGGAAGAGTACAGGTTGAGATATCTTGGATATCACCTTGTGTTGCAGAACACTGGTAAGGTAAGGAAGATGACCTTAGGAGTCACCAGTACATGAGTTAGTGCCTAAGGGGTCATATGGTGTCCTAAGGGGTCATATGGTGTCCTATGATGACTTAAGACATGATATGACCCCATACAACACCATATAATTCTTAACAACACCATTTCATGTCCTAAGGGGTCATATGGTGTTCTATGACCCCTTAGAACACCATATGACCCCTAATGACAACTTATGGTGTCCTAAGGGGTCATATGGTGTTCTATAACTAGTTGAGACAACATTTGATCCCTTGGGACACCATATTGTGTCTTAAGGGGTCATATAGTGTTCTATGTCCCCTTAGGACACCATATGACCCTATAAAACACCATATGACCCATCACAACACCATATGGTGTCCTAAGGGTTCATAAAACAACATATGACTCCTTAAGACACCATATGGCCCCTAACAACATTAGATGACCCTTTAGGACACCATATGGTGTCGTTAGGGGTCATATGGTATCCTAAGGGGTCATATGAACTTAGGACACCATATAACCCCAAACAACACCATATGACACCTTAGGACACCATATAGTGTCCTTAGGGGTCATATGGTGTCCTAAGGGGTCAGATGGTGTCCAAAGAGGTCATAGAACACCATATAACGCCTTAGGACACCGTGTGATCCCTTAGGACACCATATGTGTTGGCATTGTGTTTTCATTGATGTCAACAGGTATGGGATGACTACCGATATGAGAGATGCATGTGCAACACTGTCAAGGAAGAGTATAGGTTGAGATATCTTGGATATCACCTTGTGTTGCAGAACACTGGTAAGGTAAGGAAGATGATCTCAGGAGTCACCAGTACATAAGTTAGTGCCTGACTTGTGTGATGAGATAGTAAGGTGATCAATACCAATATACTATATCATCGGTGAGGAAAGGATATGAATTGGTATGTGATGTGATGACATGGTTGAGCAGAGGCACCTAAGCACACAAGCATATCAGGAGCTCAAAAGTCATAATATGAACAATTTATTTTATTTGAGTCATTCATAATGTATTAAGGTTATTTGAGTCAATTCAATCATAATATGTAAGGCTTGATGAGCCATTTTTTCCAAAGATATCATATTTTGTCCATATTGAAGTTTTAAAAGTGTCCATGTAAGAGTTAGAGTCATTTATGTCAAAAATTGTAAAAATTGCAAAGTTGCAATATTGACAAAAAGTGCAACAAAAGTGTAAAAATGAAATCCATGGGTTATGAGGTGGTTGGAGTAGTTAGAAAGGAGTTGGAAATGGTTTATAAAACCATGTTTGGTTGAAATCAAGAAGGTAGATCAGTTTGGAGGGGATTTGACAAAGATTATCCATGAAACCCTCAAACTGTCATGAGGTTTTAAGGAATCTGTGACTGTCATAGTTCCATGGAGGATCAAATTTGATGTAATTTTTATATGTAGATGTTATTTAATGATATATTGATGAAATATATTTTAGATGAATCCTTTCTTGTGCATTTTTGTGAAGTATTTGGCAAGATATGTTTGTTTTTTAATAATTGTCAAAACCCTACCAAGGGTTACCCATTTTTGGGAAAATGATCATACTTTTTGATTTAACCATTGGATCTAGCTGAAATTTGGAGATAATTTGTGTAACTTAGTAATATAAATTATTACTAAAGCGATTTTCTTTATGAGAAATATGTAAAATTTTATTGATGACTATTTGTTACAGTTCATGGTGAAAGGCAGATTGGTGAAGGCAGTAGCAGTCCAGTTGTAGAATTTGGTGGGGTCACATGAGGGATCATAAAGAAGAAAGGATATATGTTTTGGAAAATCCTTTGAATATTATTTCTATTGTTTTTTGTCTTACTTGATTTGGTTAAGAATTGAATATTTTGTGATTATTTTGGTGAAAACACTTTTTGAGGGATGAAACCCTGAACTAGGGTATTCCATGGCAAATAAGAAATTGTTCTCTCATGCTATGGTGAATGTTATGATTTGAAATATTTAATGAAGGTCTGTAGAGATGTAATATAATCTTTGAAATTGATTTGGAGTTGAGAGGAATGTTGTATCTTTTATATGCCTCTTGATTCAAGTTTAAAGTCTACCCTTGAATGAAGGTTTTATGGTTTGTGATACATGCTTTGCATCACATGGTCAAGTCAGATAAACCAAGTGAGTGGTTGTTAACTTGAAAAGGTCATGACTAGGGTACAAGAAGGATGAGAAAGGTGTTTGAGTGGTTGTTTGTGATGAAGAGGCAAAATGTTACATGAATCACATAAACACTGAAGGAGAAGTATGAACAGGTCACAACTACATTGTAAGGTTATAGAACAACAAGACTCCCACTAAATAAAGATGCAACCATCATGAGGAGCAATGACTGATAGTGAATGTGCTCACACTAAATCACATGTGCTTGTTTGAAGATATGCTGCACAAACAGGGATTTCACATGAGTACACTACAAGATGCAAAAGACAAGGTGGTTCTCCACCGAGTTATGCACTAGACTGATAAAAAAGGCATGTTGAGATGTCGGTACAAAAGAAGAATGATGTGTTTGTCATCTTCACAAACTGGTTATGATATGGTCTGAGCTGATCAAGGAGAAGGCAATACTGAGCAGATGAAAATAGAGGATTGTGGCTTGATTGAAGATGGTGTCTAGGAAAGGTTGATGACAGAGTGTCATCAAGAAAGTTTAATGGTATGTAAGTCCATCAGTAATGTGAGAAAGGTGTAGATGTAGATGTTCTCCCACTTTGTGGGAATGTGCATTCTTTGTATAGACATGTGTGGAGATCCGTTTAGGTGTTCCACTAGTAGTTCAACAAGTGCAAACATGATGAGTAAACCGGTAGAATGTGAGATACCGGCAAGAAAGATGAATTGGTAGAGGGTTTTGGTTGGTGATCCTACCTAGACTGAATTGAAGAGCCAAGCTAGAAGATGGTCCACACAAATGCCACATAGAGTCAAGGTGGTAGACCTGCATTCGGATGAAGAAGGAATGTACACCAACAGGGTAGTTGAAGAATTGGTTGACATTGATGGAAAATCCCACAAATCATGGGATGTGTTGCAGAGTCCTTGAAGAGGTTTGTAGCTCGGGGTCTAGAGGACAACTACGAGCCAGCTAAGAGTAATTGAGGAGATAGAGGTGGATGAAGGAAACAACAAGAAAAATCTTGGTGGTTGACCAATAGATCAGTTGATAGGGTAAAATCAAATTGCTAAAGATAGAAGGCGTGATCAAGAAGGCACGGTAATGGTAGAGGTGTATAGTTGGCCATTAGGAAGATCAGATCAGGGAAGATCCCATTAGATTTAGTTTTCCTTGAGGATGATGAGAAAACCCTAAGGGCCCATGATTTTGAATTGGCTTTTGGCAGGAAAACCTGGCTATAAATATGTAGGCCAAAGATATTGTGCTACTGTGAAGTGTATTACTTATGCATGTGAGAGAAAATTAGCCAAGTGCTTAGAGAGTATCTGAGGTAAGAGGGAGAGTGAAGGCCAGAACCAGTAGTGTTCATACTGTTAGAGAAGAAGTGAAGGAGGCCGTAGAGAACTAGCAAAGTGTTATATCAGTGAAGAGAAGAGAGTAAGGTGGAGATCCAACAGAGAAGAATAATTGGAGAGATGTACCAATAGAGTTTACTAGTTGTTAAGCAACAAAAGAGAGCAGCAAAAGAGTGAGTCAGTGTAGCAAAGAAGGTATCTCACGGGAAGAGTAAGATATATGAAATGGTTGCAAGATTCACTTGTAACAAGATAACTACTTTTGTATTTGATGTTTATATTGTGAACACTGAGTTGTAGCTCAGTGCAGAGGTTGGTGCTCCTTGGGTAGGTGCCCTAAAGTCTAGGGTTGTAGCTCCTTTCGGTTATAGCCCATAAAGTCAGGGGTTGGTGCTCCTTGGGTTGGTGCCCTAAATTAGGGGTTCGTGCTCCTTGGGTTGGTATCGTAAACATCGTAACAGTTTTCATTGTGAGGCTGGATTGGAGTAGTAGTCTCCAGCAGCATTGCTCACAAAGGTTTTTCCCATCTTTGTTTTTCCTTGTATATGTTGTTGTCATGTGATGTCCCCTTGTGTGTGTTTGCATTTGAGTTAGTTTCCTCACTAACCAGTAATTTTTTTCATAGTTAGATCTAATAGCAAGTATGCTCACATAGGATTGCTAAAGGGAAAAGTTTGAGAACCACTGATTCACCCCCTCCCCCTCTCAGTGGTGCATTGTGTCTAACAACTGGTGTCAGAACATAGGTAGCTAGTTAGTATAGTGTTATCCAACCTAGGTAGATTCTAGCCTAAGGACACAATGGTTTGAGTTTTAAAAATAAACAATATCAACAGTTGCATGGAGAAATGGAGGTTCTTCAAAATGACCTTGAGAAATATCAGGATGAGCTCAAGGGAAGAATCTAGTTTGATGGCAATAGTGATGCCTTGGACAGAATGTTGAAGAAGCAGAAGCATGCCAAGGACACTGAAGGGTTAGGTTGTGGTGCCGGTGAATGCTCCACTAGAAAGAATGTCCCCCATAATGACATTCAGTTTGTCTCCTCAAATCGAGAGAACAAGGGACAAACCTTCATAGTGTGAGAAAGGTGCAGATGCATATTTTCTCCCACTTTGTGGGAATGTGCATGCTTTGGATAGACATTTCTGAAGAAGGGTTTAGGTGTTCCACCAATAGTTCAGCAAGTGCAGACATGATGAGTAAACCGATAGAATGTGAGATACCGGTAGGGTTAGTATACCGATAGGAAAGAGGAACCGGTAGAGGGTTTGGTTGATGATCCTACCTGGACCAACTTGAACAGCCAAGCTGGTAGATGGTCGACATGGATGCCACATAGAGTCAAGGGGGTGGACCTGCATTCGGATGAAGAAGGAATGTACACCAACAAGGTAGTTGCAGAGTTGGTTGACATTGATGGAAAATCCCACAAATCATGGGACGTGTTGCAGAGTCCTTGCAGAGGTTTGTGGCTTGAGGTCTTGAGGACAACTACAAGCCAGCTAAGAGTAATTGAGGAGAGAGAGATGGATGAAGGAAGTTAACAAGAAAGATCTTGGTGGTTGACCAGGAGATCAATTGATAGGATAAAACTAGATTGCCAAAGATAGAATGCCTGATCAAGAAGGCGTAGTAATGGAAGAGATGTATAGTTGGCTGTCAAGAAGATCAAATCAGGGAAGATCTGATTAGATTTGGTTTTCCTCAAGAATGATGACAAAATCCTAACTACCCATGATTTTGAATTGGGTTTTGGCTTGAAAACATGGCTTTAAATATGTAGGACAAAGACATTGTTTGTTTCGAGTGAATAGAAGAATATTATGCTCCTATGAAGTGTATTACTTCTACATATGAGGAATATTCCACCCATTATCAAACTGGTAAACACATTTTGTGATGAATGTATAAAAGGTAAGCAAACAAATGTGAGTTTCAGGACAAAGGAGCACAACACCTCAAAACCACTTGAAATTGTGCATACAGATCTATGTGGTCCAACTCGAACAAGAGCACTTGTCGATGAAAGATACTTTATGCTCTTCATTGATGACTAGTCAAGGATGACATGGCTCACATTTCTGTAAGATAAATCACAAGCATTTGAAAGATTCAAGATCTTTTGGAAAATGGTGGAAAAGGAAAGTTGGTACAGATTAAAATGCATAAGATCAAATAGGGGTGGAGAGTTCACCTCAAATGAATTTGAGGATTATTGTGAAAAACATGGAATGAGAAGGCAATAATATTTTCTTAGAACACCACAGCAAAATGGTGTGGTAGAAAGGAAGAAGAAGACAGTCAAGGAGATGGCCATAACCGTGTTAAATGAGGCCAGTGTACCGGATACATATTGGAAAGAAGTTGTTCATACTGTTGCATACACTTTGAACCAGGATCAATTAAGAACAAATAGAAAAATGACACCTTATGAGTTATGGTATGATCAGAAGCCATCAGTCAAATACTTCAAAGTATTTGGAAGCAAGTGCTTCAGCAAAAAAGATATGGATGGTTTAAGAAGTTTTGACTCCAGGAGTGATGAAGGAAGTTTCCTTGGTTACTCATCTAACAACAAAGCCTACAAATGCTACAATAAAAGACTAAGAAGGGTCGTTGAGAGTGTGCATGTAAAAGTTGATGAATATATGCACAAAGGATGTCAACCACATGTTAATCGATATGATGACTCTGGTGATGAATATTGTGAAGTTCAGATAGATACTGAACCAGAGGTAGCATTTAAGAAGTTCCCCAATTAGTATGTACAACTAAATCACCTAGAAGAGAAAATTATGGGAAATATGAGTGATGGTGTGCAGACTAGAAGAAGACTTGCTAGGAATGATGAACAAGTCTACCTATGCCTCATGAATGAAGTTGAACCCAAAACATTGATTGAGGCCAATAAAAGACAAGAATGGATGGATGTTATGGAAGAAGAACTGCACCAGATTGAGAAGAAGACTTGAGAATTAGTTTCTATACTACAAGACAAGAACATCATTGGCACAAAATGGGTCTACTAGAACAAAATGAATGAAGAAGGTAAGAATGTAAGGCACCAGGCTAGACTAGTATGCAAAGGTTACTCTCAAGTAGAGGGGATTGACTTTGAAGAAACATTTGCACCGGTGGCTAGAATAGAAGTAATTAGAATGTTTCTAGCTTACTCTACCTACAAGGGCTATAAAGTATACCAAATGGATGTAAAATCTACTTTTCTAAATGGAAATTTGGAAGAAGAAGTATACATGGAGCAATCAGAAGGGTTTTTGCTACATGATGATGAGACATTTGTGTGTCAATTAAAGAAGGATCTATATGGTCTAAAGAAAGCTCCGAGAGCATGGTAGTCAAGACTAGATCAGTATCTTAAGGAGTAGGGATTCAAAAAGGGAAGTGTTGATAGCAATTTGTACATAAAGAAAGATGGGAATCACATGATTATTGTAGTTGTGTATGTAGATGACATCATCTTTGGAGACAACAAGGTTACTCTCTGTAAAGAGGTTGGTGATTAGATGCAGTTAGAATTTGAGATGTCAATGCTTGGTGAATTGACTTACTTCCTTGGTTTACAAATATTATAGCAACATAAAGGAATCTTTATCTCTCAAATCAAGTATGCAAAGGAGATGTTGAAGAAATTCCAATTGGAAGATTGTAAACCGGTAAGTACCCCCATGGTGACTGGCAGCAAATTAAGCAAGAATGATGAAGCAACTATGGTGGATCAAACTTTGTACAGATCCATGATAGGCTATCTACTGTATCTCACCACTTCAAGACTAGATAGAGTTCAAGTAGTGTGCATGGTAGCTAGATTCCAAGCTACCCCAAAGCAGTCACACATGAATGTTGTTAGCAGAATTTTAAGGTACCTACAAGGAACACTCAACTATGGTTTGTGGTATCCTAAACAGGGAGATTTTTTCTTGGAAGCATACACTGATCCTAATTGGGAAGGATGCATTGATGATAGAAAGAGCACAAGTGGTGGTGCATTCTTTCTTGGTGACCGGTTGGTCTCTTGGCATAGCAACAAGCAAGACTCAGTCTCTCTATCCACTACTGAAGCTAAGTACATTGATGTAGCTATATGTTGTTCTTTGGTGCTATGGATGAAGGAGACCGTCAAAGGTATACAGGTGGACATCACTGATCCTATTCTCATTTGGTGTGACAATTCAAGTGCAATCAACATAGCAAAGAAAGTTGTCATGCATTCAAAAACAAAGAACATTTCTATCAAATATCATTTTCTCATAGAGAAGGTTGAAGGACTGGAGGTAAGGATGGACTATGTTCCTACTAGTGAACAAGGAGCAAACATTTTCACCAAAGCATTACTGGTTAGTACTTTTTAGTACCTCTGACACAAGTTGGGAGTTGTGTCATCTGCCTAGGCAACTTTTATGTGGCTCAAGGGGACATGATAGTGCTAAAAGGGGAAGTTTGGTATGAATCAAAGGGGGAGTGCACAGTACCCTTTGTCATTGTGTCAAAGGGGGAGAAATGTACTAGTATGGAGTATCTCACTAGAAGTTGACATCAATGCCAAAGGGGGAGATTGTTAGCAAGTTGGCACTAAGTTGTCATTGATGTCAACCGACATGATGAATGCTCACATATGGGTAAGAATAAAGAATGAAGGCCTACCGGTAGTCTCACACCACCAGAAGTGAAGAGCTATTACTGGTATAGGATGCTCTACTAGTTTACAGAAGAAGAGAGCTCTATCGGCAAAGTGTTGTACTGGTATGTGTTTTTTGGACCAACTGTGTGTTGGTGGGCCATGTCTTGATTGTTGTGATGCCATAAGAAGTAGAGGTGGCAAACAGATTGTGGTTGATGAAGCCTCATTGACGGGGTTGATGAAACAAATAATCACAATTAATGGAGGAGCCACAAATCACATAATTGTATCTGACTGATTGCAGCTCGACGAAGAAGGTATGACAAAGGAAGATTAGAGAGTAGCTAGCGCCTGAATCTATGCAAGGGAAATTTGATCCAGGAGTCCTTGAAAAAGAGGAGAAGTGTAGAGAGAAGTAAGAAAGGAAAATAATTGTGAGCCTTAGAAATAATTCTATGAAAGTTACAATGTGTGTGTGAGCAAGCATACCGGTGAGAGGATTCTACTGGCAGTTCTGTAGTCTTGCAGTTGAGCCTAACCGGTAAGGTGTGGCAAAGCAGGAAGCATTCTAGTATGATCTAGTGTGTTGAGAGATTGTGTGTGAGAGGGAGAGAAAGATAACAAAGCTTGAGAAATAGAGACAATAATTCCACAACTGGCAGTGTGAGTTTCAATGGAGGAGAAAATATTGTCAATTGGCAGAGTGTTATGTGATGAAAGAGTTGCAAAATTCATTTAAAACAAGAAGCCTCAATTTTATTCAAATAGTATTTCAATATACATCGCCATGTTGAATCTTGGTGCAGGGGTTGGTGCCAAAAATCTTTGTAAGTGAGTGTTTTACCTATGAGGCTAGATTGGAGCTGTAGTCTCCAACAACTTTTCTCATTGAGGTTTTTCCCATATTGGGTTTTCCTCGTAAATCTAGTGTTGTGAGTTACTTGTGTGTGAATGATCTATTTTTGCTTTCTCTCTTGTATTACTAGTATGACTATTTAGTGATTAAGTCAATAACTCATATTCTAAAGTTAGATCAGACAAAAGAAAAGCTTAGAAACTACTAATTCACCCACTCTTAGTGGAAATCTATGTTCTATGTTCAACACCCCTTGTGTGTGTTTGCATTTGAGTTAGTTTCCTCACTAACTGGAAAGTTTTTTCATAGTTAGATCTAACAACCAATATGCTCACAGAGGACTGCTAAAGGGAAAAGTTTGAGAACCACTGATTTACCCCCTCCCCCTCTTAGTGGTGCATTGTGTCCAACAATATGATGTGTAATGACACCATATGGTGTCATTAGGTGTCATATGGTGATCTATTAGGTCATAGAATTCTATATGACCCCTTAGGACACCATGTGATCCCTAACGACACCATATGACATTTCCTAAGGGGTCATATGGTGTCTTAAGGGCTCATAGAACACCATATGACCCCTAAGAACACCATATGACCCCTAAGGACATGATATGACCCCTTAGGATACCATATGGTCTTTGTAGGGGTCATATGCTATCATAAGGGGTCATAGAACACATTATGACCCCTTAGGACACAATATGACCCCAAACGACTCCATATGACCCCTAATGACACTATATGACCCCTCAGGACACCATATGGTGGTTTGAGGGGTCATATAGTTTCCTAAGGGGTCATATAGTATTCAATGACTCATTACGATGCAATATGATTCCTTAGGACATGATATTCCCCCTAGCGACACCGTATGGTGTCATTAGGGGTCATACTGTGTCATAAGGGGTCTATGATGTTCTATGACCTCTAAGGATACCATATGACCCCTAAGACCACCATATGGTATCCTTAGGGGTTATATGGTGTCGTTAGTGGTAATATTGTGTCCTAAGGGGTCATATGGTGTTCTATAACAATACCATATGACCCCTAACGGCACCATATGGTGTCCTAAGGGGTCATATGGTGCCCTTAGAGGTCATATAGTGTTTTATGACACCTTGAGACTCCATATGACTCCTTAGGACATGTCATATGGTGTCCTAAGGGGTCATATGGTGTCTTAAGGGGTCATATGGTATTCTGTGACCGCTTAGGACACCATATGACCCCTAACGTCACCATATGGTGTCCTAAGGGATCATATGATTTCCTAAGGGGTCATATGGTATCCTAAGGGGCCATATGGTGTTCTATGACCCCTTACGACACCATATGACCCCTAAAACAACCATATGGTGTCCTGAGGGGTCATATGGTGTTGTTAGGGGTCATATGGTGTTGTTAGGGGTCATATTGGGTCCTAAGGGGTCATATGGTGTTCTGTGACCCCTTAGGACACCATATGACCCCTAACGACACCATATAGTGTCCTAAGGAGTCATATAGTGTCCTTAGGGGTCATATGGTGTCCTTAGGGTTCATATGGTGTTCTATGACCCCTTGAGACACCATATGACCTCTTAAGACATGTCATATGGTGCCCTAAGGGGTCGTATAATTTCCTAAGGGGTCATGTGCTATCCTAAGGGGTCATATGGTGTTCTATGACCCCTTAGGACATCATATAACCCCTAATGAAAATATATGGTGTCCTAAGGTGTCATATCATGTTCTCTAACCCCTTGGGACACCATATGATCCCTCAAGAAACCATATGACCCCTAAAAACATCATATGGTGTCTTAAGGAGTTAGATGGTGTCTATGTCCCCTTAGGACACCATATGACACCATACGACACCATATGACCCCTCACGACACCATATGGTGTCCTAAGGGGTCATAGACCACCATATGACTCCTTAGGGTGCCATATTACCCCTAAGGACATCAGTTGACCCCTTAGGACACCATATGGTGTCATTTGGGGTCATATGAAGTCCTAAGGGGTCATAGAAAACCATATGAGCCCTTAGGACACTAGATAACCCCTAACAACACCATATGACCCCCTTAGGCACCATATAGTCTCCTTCACAGTCATATGGTGTGCTAAGGGGTCATAAATCACCATATAACCCCTTAGGACACCGTATGATCACTTAAGACACCATATGACCCATAACGAGACCATATGGTGTCGTTTGTTGGCATATGCACACTCCAATGAGACATTGTAGGTGATTGAAGGTTTTGTCATTGATGGCAACCTTACAATCCTATGGCACCAGCAGGGCATTACACAAATAGGATAGTTCACTGGCATCAGTAGATCACACTCTACACCGACACTCAGGACATTGGCACCGACACAAAGAAAATAAGTATACTAGCATAGAGGCCGACAAGATTTTGTTATATTATATTTTTGTTTATTATTGTAAAAACTTTGTAAGCCGACTTGGCATGTTGTAAAATGACTCTTATATATAAAAGAGATCATTGTAGACATTTTGTAAGTAATAGGAAGCATGTAAGTAAAGTGATGTATGTGAAATATTAAGGTAGACCTATTATGCGAAATATAGGTTAAAGGGGTTATGTAAGAAGCAGAGCAATCGGTACCGGATCAGGCATTATAGATGCAATTGTAAAGTAGTACAAGATATTGGATTTGTATAATCCATATTGTAAGTCAACGAGACTTCCCATTGAGAAGTGAGCTCTAGGTAGTTGGCCTTCCTACATGTGCAAGCCCCTCTTGTAAGTAATATTCTCTTATTGGCTAGTAAGTGAATATTGTGGGTCACAAATCCCACTGAGGTTTTTCCCACACCGGGTTTCCTTGTTAAATCCTTGTGTCATGGTGTGCTTTTCATGTGGATGTTTTTGATTCTATTCATTGCATTATTTTTTGCATACTGGTACATTGTTATAATATGTTCTGCATGTTTGAAGATAAGAAATTTTGTACACCGGTTAGATACTGATTCACGCCCCCCTCTCAGTATCTATGGGAATCCTAACAATTGGTATCAGAGGTGTGTCCTCTATTTTCAGAAGCCTAACAGCTTGAGGAAGATCTTGACATCGGTAAAGATGGAAAATCTGATGAAGCAACTTAAAGGAGCTCTCTTAGACTATGATACAGAAAAATTAAAAAATATCAATCTAGAAGATGATCTAAAGGCACCTCAGGATATCATTCAAGCACTTCAAAAGAATATTACTATTGCAAGAAACAAGAGAAGAGAACTTTGTGAAAAGATGAAAAATGAGAATGATAAAAAGGAATCACGTAATGATTAGATAAGCAAGCTAAAACAAGAAAACATGACAACAAAGAATGAGATGTAGGATATGACTATGAGATTTTGTAAAGAAATTGAGGATAGGAAGAAGAATGAAGAAGAATTGACTAGAAGACTAAGTGATGCAGCAAATGAAAACACAAGACTTAGCTATGAAAATGACATGTTGAAGACAAATCTGATGCACACTCAGAATGACTCAAATGAACTGATGAGACAGAAAGAGGTCTTAGAAAGAGAACTAGAAACTGCAAATCAACATAAAGAAAAATTCAAGAAAAGCTCAGAGGAACTTGGCACCTTGTTGAAGAATCAAAAACCTAATGGTGACACTTCTGGAATTGGCTTTGAAGTTGGTGAAAGCTTTGGTACTACAAATGCTCAAGATCATAGCAAACTGATAAGACAACCTAATGCTTATAAATTCAATGGAAAATGCTTTAACTGTAATAAGTATGGTCATAGAGAAAATGAATGTAGGTCTAGAAATTATCATAATATCAACACACCCACTAGTCAATGTCCAAAATGCATCAAAGTTGGTCACAACTCTAAAAATTGCAGAATGAATGTGAGATGTTATGTTTGTGGAATATTTGGACATTTATCTAATCAATGTAGAACACAAACTGACATAGGTTATGGGAAAGCTATTTAGAAGAATAATGTAACTTGTTATGCATGTAACAAGATTGAGCATATTGCAAAATTTTGTAGAAGTAAAGGATCACCGGTAGACAACAAAAGTTCTAGCTTGAAAGGTAAAGAAAAAGTTGAAGAGGTTAAGCAAGAATTCTCAAAATAATGGTTTAGAAAAGCTGATCTAAATATTGGGAATACTCCTCCACCGGTAGAACCAGTCAATGCTTCACCGATAGGATAGAGCATTGCTCCACTTGCAGGAAGTTCTTCATCTAATTGAAGAAAGTTTCCTTGAGGGTTTGGCAATCTAATGACACATGTGCTATTATTCCCTCGGTTAGAGATGAGAAGTTGGAAATTACTTATTACCATCAGACAATGTTAAGTGAACACTCAACTGACATACATTTAATATGGTAGATGGCAAAAAGACACTATAAATTTGAGGTTTTGGCTCCATTTCATTTTACCAAGATTTCAAACCTACGAAGAGAGAGAAGATTCCAAGCTAAGGCATTTTGAGCAAGAGGCAAGAACACTTCAAGCAATCATCCATCCTAAAGGCAATAAAAGGTATTTTATCATGGCATCCACCTCAACAATTGAATATATAGAAAACCTACTATTGTCAAAGTTATAAAAAGACCTAGGCCCATATTTCAATTAGTTCCTGAGGTAGCAAAGAAAGATGATACCTTAGGTGCTTTTTCTCAAATTCCTAAAGGAGTTATTTTTGCTAAAGACCCTAGAATTTACATTCATTGTAACATTGAGGAACTAGGAGATGAAGAGATTAAAACCGTGTTTAAAACTATCATATGTGATGAATCCAGCAATGTAAAAGATGAACACAAGATCATTAAAACCCTAGGATTTATAGAGATCCTTAGCATTCCTTAATTTCCCAAGGATGTGATTAGGATAGTCTTAAGCAGGGTACATGGTGAATTTTTCTGGTTAGATGCAATTCACAAAATCACCAAGGAAGCTGTGAAAGCTATCATAGGGTTACCGACCACCGATAAAAGGCCAATTAAAACTCAGAAGGTATCCAATGACATAGTTATAAACCTAACTGGTGCCACATCTGATAGAAGGTCCTTAAGAGTAAATGATGTAATAGATATTAATGTGAGATTTATCAGGATGATATTAGGATATAAAGCTACTCATGCAAATAGACTTAATTCAATTTCAAGTTTATGCATTAAGAGTGCTTATGATATGGTCATAGATAATGCAAAGATTGATGTATGTGAGTGGTTGAAGGATGAATTAATTGACAAATTAGGCAAGATTAAGAAGGACAGGAAAGGAAATTTTAAATTTGGAAATTTATTATTATGTCCGATGCTACATATAACCAAACAAGTTCTTGATATAGGCTACAAAGTTCTTGGATATGATATACCGGTAGGTAAACAATTAACAGAACTATTCAATAATATGGGAGAAGATAAGGAAAACAATATCCATGATTTCTTTCAAGAATTTAAGGCCAAAATGAAGAAAAGAATCAGGTTATCACAAAATATTGTTGACAAATATAAGGATGAAATATGCTTTGTAATCAAGAAGGATGAGATCTGGATGGAAGCAGTCATCCCTAGGATAGTTTGGGTAATAGAGATGGGCTACAAAATAGATGATCATATAATTGAAACATATGCTGAAGCACTTCTAGAAGCCCCTAAAGAACCTAAGGAAGAAACATTTGGTAGTGTAGAAACTATTGAAAGAAAAATACAATCCAAGAAAAGAGTGAAAAAGGTTGAGGCAGTTGTAAGAAAAGGTTATAGGCAAGCAAAGGAGATCAATGATAAAGTAATGGAACAAACTGGTATAACAGAGGATGAGTTAGCAGCTCCACAACTTGAAACTCACCTATCACCAGTAGGTACTTTGGAGAATGACATGCCTACAACTTTCAAGAGAGTTGTAAGGAAAAGAGATCCCTCACCAGCAACCACACCCTCACCTAGGAGGACAAGACAAAGACAACAATCAATGAGATCTTCGGTAAGAAAGGCTACACCAAAGAAGAAACTGACACCCAAGAAGAAGAAGAGGACAAACAAGGACTTGGCCCCTCTTGACATACTATTAAATGAAATTATAGAAGAAGGGAAATTGAAGAATATAGAGAAACTATATGACACTCTAACAGCTGATGAAAAAGAACAAGTAGAAAATAGTATTATATTGCATATGGATATGTATAAGAAATTTTTGATGGAAATAGTAGACGAAGTACCAGATGAACTATTTAAGAGAGTGGAAGCAAGGAGACAAGCAGTAATAGAACTTGACAAGAAAATAAAGATAGAAAAGCTACTTGTTGTATATCCAGTGAACTCACCCAAAGAAATTGATGACTTAATTTCTCAAGCCAACCGGTCAGTATTTTCTACTGCACACTAGCACATTGCTTTAATGGTTGGAAGATTCAATGAGGTGACAGGGGAGACAGAAAATGCATGGGACATTTTCCTAGTGGAAAAAAAAAACAAGATGAATACATGAGCAACAAACCTATAAAGGTATATCAGAAAGAAAGAGTCAAGGGTAAAGGTAAAGTTAGTGGACCACCCAGTATCAAGGTTAAAGACAACTTACCCCCACCTCCTTTTATTACTCCACCGATAACAACAACAATAGCTACAAAAGATCAACCAATAGTTGAAAGTATGGATGTAGAGGATGTCAATCCTAATCCCAAAGTCTTATATACAGTGGATGTTGATACTCAAAAGATCAACATTGTGGTAGACAAAGATATAACTGATAAGACTGAAATGGCTAGTGAGCCACCAGTAGCTGAGAAAACTGATAACATAGAAGAAATCGGCAAATGACAAAGAGCAACAGGTAGGAACTCAGACTTAGACTAAGACAATGCAACAAATAGAGAAACAAACAGGGAAAAAGGCTCCTGAACAAGAACAACAATAGAAACAGGAATAGGTTCAGAAGGAAATAGTGCCACCGGCAACTAGAGAAGTAGAAAAACTATTACTTAAGGAAATGCAAACACAAACATACCTACCAGAGGTTAATACAAGATTGGTTACTTCCACTAGTGGTACTCAGAATGTAGGTTCATCATCAAGCTACAAATCAACTAATGTGATTGAGGTACTATTGGATTCAATTAAAAAGATAACAGATTACAGCTCACAAGCTTATAAGGCAATAGATGACACCATACCAATTTTGAAGGTAATTGCTCCTAACTGTAATATAGACAATAAAGATTCTTTAGGACAACTTGATACCTTGTGTAAATATATCACAGAAAACATTGAGAAAATAAAGGAAGAGATATTGAAGGACAAAGTGGAAATTGAAAAGCAAAAGTTCTTTGATGAGTAGATAAAGAAGTGTACTAGAGATTTTGACACACTTCTACTGGAACTGTGTAATTTATTGAAAGAGTTCAAAATTTTGTACAAAGACACCTATAAGACAAACTTTTTGACTATAGATATAGATAAGAAGATGATCAAGGTACAGGATGAAATCAATAAACTTGCAGATAATTTTGTTAACTCACCTGATACATTATCAGTTTTTGATTAGAAGATAACAAATTTTGAGGAAGAATTACTTAAATTAGGAAGAGAAAAAGAGAGAATAGTGAATAAGGCAAAGCATCTAAGATTAAAACTGAGTCCAAGATTGGACTATCTAGCATCATTATGGAAGGAAGGATCTGAGGCACTAATATGGGGATAGAAAACACCGGCAAAGAATTTGTAGCATCTCACCAGTATAGCTAAAAGAATAGAGACAACAATAAGAGATAGTAAAAAGTTTATGGAGAGTATAAACTTGATTTTGGTGGATCTATTTTAAATTGTAACTACTCAGTTACAAGGTTGAAACTACAAACTCTACTGACATCTTGACAACCTTTGTCATTGATGCCAAGGGGGGAGTAGTGGGATGAGAAAATTCAAATATCACAGGAATCATATGCTCAGGGGGAGCACACATTTTTGGTAACATTTGTTTTGGACTTCACATTTTTGGATAACTTTTTAAATTTCTCATGAGTGTTTCCATCAATGCCAAGGGGGAAACTATTGGCATATGCACACTCCAATGAGACATTGTAGGTGATTGAAGGTTTTATCATTGATGGCAACCTTAAAATCCTATGGCAATGGAAAGGCATTACACAAATAGGATAGTTCACTGGCATCAGTAGATCACACTTTACACCAGCACTCAGGACACCGGCACCGGCACAAAGAAAAGAAGTATACCGGCACAGAGGCTGATAGGATTTTGTTAGATTATATTTTTGTTTACTATTGTAAAAACTTTGTAATCCAACGCATGTTGTAAAATGACTCTTATATATAAAAGAGATCATTGTAGACATTTTGTAAGTAATAGGAAGCATGTAAGTAAAGTGATGTATGCAAAATATTAAGGCAGACCTATTATGCAAAATATAGGTTAAAGGGGTTATGTAAGGAGTAGAGCAACCGGTACTAGATTAGGCATTATAGATGCTATTGTAAAGTAGTACAAGATATTGGATTTGTATAATCCACATTGTAAGTTAGTGAGACTTCCCATTGAGAAGGGAGCTCTAGGCAGTTGGCCTTCCTACATGTGCAGGCCCCTCTTGTAAGTAATATTTTCTTATTGGCCAATAAGTGGATATTGTGGGTCACAAATCCCATTGAGGTTTTTCCCACACTGGGTTTCCTTGTTAAATCCTTGTGTCATGGTGTGCTTTTCATGTGGATGTTTTTGATTCTGTTGATTGCATTATTTCTTGCATACCGATACACTATTATAATATGTTCTGCATGTTTTAAGATAAGAAATTATGTACACCGGTTAGATACTGATTCACCCCCCCTCTCAGTATCTATGGGAATCCTAACAGTCATTACCAGCATCAGCAAATCACACTCTACACCGGCACCGACACAAAGAAAAGAAGTATACTAGCACAGAGGCCGATAGGATTTTGTTAGATTATATTTTTGTTTATTATTGTAAAAACTTTGTAATCCGACGCACATTGTAAAATGACTCATATATAAAAGAGATCATTGTAGACATTTTGTAAGTAATAGGAAGCATGTAAGTAAAGTGATGTATGCAAAATATTAAGGTAGACCTATTATGCAAAATATAGGTTAAAGGGGTTATGTAAGGAGTAGAGAAACTATTACTAGATCAGACATTATAGATGCTATTGTAAAGCAGTACAAGATATTGGATTTGTATAATCCACATTGTAAGTCAGTGAGACTTCCCATTGAGAACTGAGCTCTAGGCAGTTGGCCTTCCTGCATGTGTAGGCCCCTCTTCTAAGTAATATTCTCTTATTGGCCAGTAAATGGATATTGTGGGTCACAAATCCCACTGAGGTTTTTCCCACACCAGGTTTCCTCATTAAATCCTTGTGTCATGGGGTGCTTTTCATGTGGATGTTTTTTATTCTATTCATTGCATTATTTCTGGCATACTGGTACACTGTTATAATATGTTCTGCATGTTTTAAGATAAGAAATTATGTACACTGGTTAGATACTGATTCACCCCCCCTCTTAGTATCTGTGGGAATCCTAACAGTCATTAGGGGTCATATGGTGTCCTAATGGGAAATAGGATACCATATGACCCCTTAGGACACCATATGACCCCTAACAACACCATATGACATGTTCTAAGGGGTCATAAGGTGTTTTAAGTGGTCATACAACACCATATGACCCCTAAGGACACCATATGACCCCTAATGACACCATATGATTCCTTAGGACACCATATGGTGTTGTTAGGGGTCATGTGGTGTCCTAATGGGTCATAGAACACCATATGATCCCTTAGGACACAATATGACCCCTAACGACACCATATGACCCCTTACGACACCATATGACCCCCTAGGATACTATATGGTGGTCTTAGGGGTCATATCATGTCTCAAGGGGTCATAGAACACCATATGATCCCTTAGGACACCATATGACCTCTAACGACACTATATGGTGGCCTTAGGGGTCATATGCTGTTCTAAGGGGTCATATGGCATCCTAATGGGTCATAGAATACCATATGACCCCTTAGGATACCATATGATCCCTAACGACACCATATGACCCTAATGACATAATATGGTGTCCTAAGGGGTCATATGGTGTCCTTTGGGGTCGTATGGTGTTCTATGACCCCCTAGGACATCATATGACCCCTTAAGATACAATATGGTGTCATTAAGTATCATATGGTGTCATAAGGGATTTATATGGTGTTGTTAGGGATCACATGGTGTCCTAAGGGGTCATATGGTGTCGTTAGGGGTCATATGGTGTTCTATGACCCCTTAGGACACCATATGACCCCTAATGACACCATATGATGTCCTAGGGGCTCATCTAATGTCGTTAGGGGTCATATGGTTTCCTAAGGAGTCATATGGTGTTCTATGACCCCTTAGGACACCCTATGATCCCTTAGGCTACCATATGGTGTCGTGAGGGGTCATATGGTATCGTATGGGGTCATATGGTTTCCTAAGGGGACATAGAGCACCATATAACCCCTTAGGATACCATATGATGTTTTGAGGGGTCATGTGGTGTATTTAGCACTCATATGGTGTCCCAAGGGGTCATAGAACACCATATGACCCCTTAGAACACCATCTATTGTCATTAGGGGTCATATGGTGTCCTAAGGGGTCATAGAACACCATATGACCCCTTAGGACACCATCTATTGTCATTAGGGGTCATATGGTGTCCTAAGGGGTCATAGAACACCATATGACCCTGTAGGACATGATAAGGTGTCATTGGGGATTATATGGTGTTGTATGGGGTAATATGTCATCCTAAGGGGTAATAGAACATCATATAATCCCTTACGACACCATATAACCTCTAAAGACACAATATGACCTCTTAGGACACCATATGGTGTCGTTAAGGGTCATATGGTTTCATGTGGGGTCATACGTTGTCCTAAGGGGTCATAGAACACTATATGACCCCTTAGGACATCATATGACCCATTAGGAAACCATATGACCCTTGCGGACATCATATGGTGTTGTTAGGGTTCATATGGTGTTCTAAGGGGTCATAAAGCACCATATGACCTCTTAGGACACCATATGGTTTCATTATGTGTCATATGGTGTCCTAAGTGGTGATAGAAGACCATATTTCCCCTTAGGACACCATATGACCCCTTAGAATACCATATGGTATCCTTAGGGATCATATGGTGTCCTAATGGGTCATAGAATACCATATGACACCATATGACCCCTAGCGACACCATATAACCCCTTAGGATGCCATATTACTGTTAAGGAAACCATATGAAATGACATCGTGTTGTTAGGGGTCATATGGTTTCATAAGGGGTCATATGGTGCCTTAAGGGGTCATATGGTGTCCTGAGTATCTATACGACTACTACCCTCAACCCTATCTACCCTAAACAATGTTCCATCGATCTTGTACCCCATACGATAAACCTTATATCCTACAACCTATTATTTAAATCCTATATAGGGGAAGGATAAAAATGAGGGGAGAGGGAAGAATAAAGAGAAAGAGAGATATATGAAGAAAGGGAGAGGTGGGTAGGGAGTGGTTAAGAGACATAGAGAGGGAATAGTAGATAGGTGAGGGAGAGACAAAATAAAATAAAAGAGATAAGCGTACAAAGTTAGAAAGAGGGTTAAGGAGGTGGATAGGAAAGAATTAGAGAGGAGAGAGATATAAAGGTGAGAGATCTAGAGCCTAGGAAGAGAGAGGTGAGAGACCTAGGGTGGAAAGATAGAGGTGAAGGAGATACAGGGGGCTTAAGAGACAAAGAGGGAGATGTAGATATGTAAAGATGGAGGGAAGGAGAAAAATAGGTAAGGAAAGAAAGGTTAGGAGGGAGAGGTATTCATTAAGAGAACAAAAAGAGAGTGGAGAGAAACAATAATAAGAGAAGAGAAGAAAGGGGGAATAATAGGTCTAGAGTTTTTGGTAGATAAATAGGTGACAAGAGAGATAAGAGAAGGAGAGAGTTCATAAAGGGAGATGGGTAAGGTGTGATGGAGAGAGAGAGGTGGATAGGAAGGGAGAGAACTAGAGAGGGGATAAATAGAGAGATGAGATGTGTAGAGCATTAGAGAGAGAGATTAAATACCTAGATGGGAGAGATACAAGAGAGATAGATAGAGGGGCTTACATATAGGTGGCTAGTGAGACATTAATGGATAAGTATGGGGGTGGAGAGGGAATGAGGGAGAAACCTAGAAATTTGAGATAGGGAGGTAGAGAGTAGGAGGGAGAGGTGACAACCTAGACAATCGAGAGAGGGAATAGATACGGAGATGGGGGGAGAGAACTAGAGGGTGGACAATTAATTAGGTGAGATACCTAGAGGGGGAGAGAGAGGTGGGTAATAATATAGGGAGGGAGAGGTAGTTTGGTCAATAGGGATGGAGGAAGAGACCTAGATATGGGGAGACATAAGATAGAAGGGATAGGTAGTGATCAAGAGAATGGAGAGGGAGGGGAGTGAAATAATAAGAGAATGAGAGAGAATAATAGAGAGGGAGGGATTCAAGGATAGATATGGGGTTAAAGAAGGAATGAAAGGTAGAGAAGTTGGGTTGACCTAGAGAAGGGAGGGAGAAGTGAGAGAGACAAGAGAGGGATAGAGATAGGTCTAGAGTTTGGGGACAATAAAGAGAGAGATACATAGATAAATAATGCTAATAGGAGCATGTTGATTACTAAAATTTGACTAAGTCTAAAATTTTATATGATCCTCTTAAACCTAGAATCTACATTATAAGTCCTATAGAGCTGAAACTACTCTCAAACATGCTGTCAATATATACATAAAATATAACTTAAATTATAAGAAATTATACTTAAATTTTCTATTCATGTATATATTATCCTTTGAGGGTGGATATAAATTGTGCCCAGATTGGAAAATCTACACACTCACAAAACATTAACTTTTGACAATGCAAAACATTTGGAGATCGCCAAACGCAAAAAATTGACTTTTCACATTTGGCGAGTGCCAAATTTGGCATGCGCCAAATGTGAAAATTCAAAATTTTGCATTTGGCGAGCCCCATATTTGCTGCTCACCAAATGGTTTGGATTGGAAACCACCAACCCTTTGGGTTGGATTGTACTTGGGCATCCAACCCAAATGGTAGGACGACCATTTCAAGCCTATGATGTGTTTTTATCAGAAGATTAAAAAATTTCACATATTTTTGACCGTGCTCTCCATCAAGTTTGCATGTGTTTCAATGAAACTAAACAAAAATACCATAGAAACCTCAATTTCTCTCTTACCTATCCAAGCATGTAATTTTTTTTGCATTTTGATTTCGTTAAGGCTTTCATCTATAATTTCTTTTGTTAGTGTGTTCATTTTTTGTCAAAAACCAACATGTACTATTTTGGGTATAGCTTTTTACACGTTCAATGGATTTTGAAGAAACTTATATTTTTAGAAACTAGACTCGATTAACCACAATTTAAAAAAAAAAAATTAGATTTTTGATTAGTTAAAGAAGATTTTAGGTGGGGGGCATGCTCAAATTTTTATTTTTTAGGATGTGTCCACTTCGAAAATTAGTAAAAAATCATATACTCATTTAAAAATTAGCTGAAAAATCTAGCATAAACTACAAGGTGTTAGCTAACTTCTCACCAAAGCAATTTTAAAAATTAAAGAAAAAAAGTTAACATTTTAGGGCGGCCACAATAGATGCTATTTTATTTTATTTTTCATAAAAATAGGACCACTTTTTGTGGCCCCCCTTTTTGAAGCCATTTATATCCACCATTTTCAAAACAAATTGGTAGTTTAGAAAGTAGACTCAAACCACTTTGACTCTTGTTCTTGTTGCATCTTCAAATTTGGAGTGTAACTATCTTCAATTTGTTATTGAAGTTCAGACTTTTCTGATTTCCAAAAATTGGCATCTTAAGACCCCCTTTTGGTACCACAACTTGGTGCACATACCCCAATCCACCCAAGAATCAACTGACTTGGCCTTTTGAGAAGCTTTCTCCAATTATTTTATAGATTCTTTGGATGTGGAGGGGGTTAAAGGATCAAATTGTTCAAAAGAATTAGTGATATTTTGGATGACTGTGATGAGCTAAGAATTATTATCTTTGAGCTCATTCTGCTTTCCTAGCAACTCATCATAAATTTGGACCAATGAAGGAACCGAATCTGTGCAATCATACATGATACATGTATGTGTTTGTTTCCCAAGTTCCTCCCTCATGATCTTGTAGTCTAACAGGTGCATTTGTTCTTGTGGTTTTTCAACTAGAGCTCTACTACTTCGGTATATTTCTTTTTTTTACTATCTACCACCACTCACAAAAATGTCTTTACCTTCTTACTAGCCTTTGACTTAGGTCTCCTGAGCTGCTGAATATGAAATATGTCTAGAGAGATCTCTTGCTTTTTCCTTTTGGGTGTTATTGAATTCAACCAAGGAGGCAATTCTAATGAGTTCACACATGTTATAGAAACTATGATTTATGAAGAAATAGACTCAACCTGTACCATAGGTGTCACCCTGGAAAAGCTTATGTCTGGACAATGATGAGCCTTTTCTTAGGAGGTAAATCATGACTTTCTTTTGTCATGAACTTATCAAAACTCATGGTGCAAATATAAACCTTAGGAAAAGAGACACTAGGCAAGATGGAATATGAGGGATTCATATCAAATACATTCTCTAAGCCATCGTGAGAGGTATCAACAAGAACTTCTATACTAGTACAAGAAGATGCACTTGTTTCCACAGGTTCGACATGAATGGTGGATAAAGAATCTACATCTATATCAATTGGGGACATTGGTACATCCAATGAAAATTAGGGAAGGGTTGTATGAGGAGACTCTGAACCTACAAAAGGAGGTGATCCTACTGTATTCTTGTCATGAGTATCAACTTGATTCTAGTACCGAAAGAGGAAGCACCTTCTTTGGACTTGATCCCAACTTCAGATCTTTGCCCAACAGGGCTAGCTGAATCAACTTCCACTCCACCTTTGAGCTTGATAGTCTTGACATTATTGTTCTTCAGCCAAGCATTGGTGTTTGTCAAAATATGCTGAAATCTATCAAAGATAGAGTCTTATTCCTTCTTTGACAATTCAAAAGAAGGAAGAGGATCTTCAACAACACTTTTTTCTATGTACTCAGGATCAAGGATTTGTCCATCATGCACCATTCCTTCTGGAATCTTGGTCAAATCAAGATCTTCAATCTACTCCAAGGTGAGCTTGTTATTATCCATTCTTTTGATTGTTAGGAACCAGAAGGACAAATGAGAGGGGGGGGGTGAATCAGCTGTCAATGAATTTCAAACCAATTATAATTTAATCCAACTTCATACTTAATACTAGTAAACCAAACTTAATGTTGGTTAAACAAATTAACATAGTATATCAATACTAGTGAAACTTAAAGCATGAAACAGAAAGAGAACCAACATCCAAAACACATAACACAAAGATTTTTGATGGGGAAACCCTGTAAGGGGAAAAACCATGATGGTAAACCTTACCCATAATCAGATGATACTACTGCAGATAGTACGTGTATACAAATGGGGTCTGCACATGCAGAAAGGCCAACCACCTAGAGTACACTGCTCAAATGGTAGTTGCAATGACTACAATAGGATGGTTAAATCCTAGAATAATGTACTGCTTCAAAGTGCATCTACAATGCTAGATTCAGTATCAGTTTAAGCTCTGATAAACATCTTTAAACCTTCCTTGAACCTTCAAATCATGACTACTTGATTCGCTTTATGATCTACTCATATGATCTTCAATATTCGCATATACCAAGTTACAATACCATACCACAATACCACACTTCATCTCACAAATGAGATCTTACATTTATACAAAACCTAAGACCAAATGTGTAGGTCGGCTCACTAAGAATATTACAATTAAATCAATTAAAAATAATTCTTGATGTGATACAGCATGTCAACTCAATATATTTACAATATTATCCAATCAATAAATCATCTCCATAACATGTCATGCTGATCTGGAATAGATAACGTATATCGGTCCATAACCTAGACCTATCTACCAGTAATAACAAACATGTCAACTTGATTAGACCAATAACCAGAACACCAAAACCAAGTATCCAAAACATGTCTTCAACATAATCAAGTGATCTCTAGATGATACCAAGCCATCATCAGTACCAGTGACTATGCATAAGTCACTGACCTTGCCGATGAACACAATGTGTTGGTTTAACAGTAAACCAATATAACCATAGTGCCAAAACAACAATATAGATCTCCAGAAGGATAAGTGTTGACATCAATGAAAAAATAAATACAACACATCCATAATACCAACAATCTCCCCCTTTAGCATTGATGGAAACACTAGATGGAAAATCATCTAAGTGCCAAAGCAAAATGCCAAAGATCGAAAACCAACAATCTCTAGAATAGATCAATACAAAGTTTGTGACAAAACCAAAACCAAAAGACCAAAGAGTATAATATCTCCCCAAAGGAATAATTTTTTTCATAGATATGTCTCCCCCTTTAACATCAAATGCCAAAGGAAGTAAGAATAAATACCAGAGCATACAACCAACTACTCCCCCTAAGAAGTAGCTCTCCTCCATCAAAGAAGGAAAAATATTTCTCTGTCAGTTTTTGTTGGTTGGATGCCAATCTTTAATTATCTAAGTATCTGCCGGTGAGGTTATTACCCTAGGTTGCTCTCTAAGATATTCAAAGGTTTCCTTAGGAAAAGGCTTTGTAAAGATATCTACAATATGCTCTTTAGTATTCACATAAACTAGTCTCACTTCTTTTGCTTCAACATTCTCTTTTAGAAAATTGTACTTGATAGAAACATGCTTAGTCTTAGAGTGAAATACCAAATTCTTTGATATATCAATTGATGTTGAATTATCACAATAAATGATTATTGGTTCTTTGCATTTTACCTTTATGTCCTTCAACATTTTCTTAATCCATAATACCTGAGTACAATTAGTTGCTGCTGCAACATATTCTACTTCTGTTGTAGATAATGATGTGCAACTTTGCTTCTTTCTTATCCTTGAAATCAATCTACTACCAAGAAAGAATGCACCTCCAGTGGTACTCTTTCTGTCATCTATGTCACCTACCAAATTAGAATTTGTATATGCACATAATTTAAAATTGTCATTCTTAGGTTACCATAAACCAAGATTTGTTGTGCCTTCAAGATACCAGAAAATCCTTTTTACTGTTGATAGAACACCATATAATCCTTAGGATACTGTATGATCCCTTAGGAATATGTGTTGGCATTGTGTTGTCATTGATGTTAATAGGTATGGGATCACTATCGGTATGAGAGATGCATGTGCAACACTATCAAGGAAGAGTAGAGGTGGAGATATCTTGGATATCACCTTCTTTTGCAAAACACCAGTAAGGTAAGGAAGATGACCTAACAACACCATATAATGCCTTAGGACACCATATGACCCCCTAACAACACCATATGATTCCTTAGGACACCATATGACCCATAACAACACCATATGATGTGTTAGTACACCATATAGGTTCCTTAGGGGACATATGGTGTCCTAAGGGGTCAGATGGTGTCCTAAGGGGTCATAGAACACAATATAACCCCTTAGGACACTGTATGATCCCTTAGGATACTATATGTGTTGGCATGGTTTTTTCATTGATGTCAACAAGTATGGGATGACTATCGATATGAGAGATGCATGTGTGACATTATCAAGGAAGAGTACAGGCTGAGATATCTTGGATATCACCTTGTGTTGCAGAACACCGGTAAGGTAAGAAATATGACCTCAGGAGTCACCAGTACATGAGTTAGTGCCTAAGGGGTCATATGGTTTCCTAAGGGGACATATGGTGTTCTATGACAACTTAGGGCATGATATGACTCCATACAACACCATAGAATCCCTAACAACACCATTTGGTGTCCTAAGGGGTCATATGGTGTTCTATGACTCCTTAGGACACCATATGATCCCTAATGACAACATATGGTGTCCTAAGGGGTCATATGGTGTTCTATAACCCCTTGAGACACCATATGAGCCCTGAGGACATGATATGACCCCTAAAACACCATATGGTGTCTTAAGGGGTGATATGGTGTTCTATGTCCCCTTAGGACACCATATGACCCCAAAAGACTCCATATGACCCGTCACAACACCATATGGTGTCCTAAGGGGTCATATGGTGTCCTAAAGGCTCATAAAACAACATATGACACCTCCGGACACCATATGACCCCTAACGACATCAGATGACCCCTTAGAACACCATATGGTGTCATTTGGGGTCATATGGTATCCTAAGGGGTCATATGGACTTAGGACATGATATGACCCCTAACAACACCATATGATGCCTTAGGACACCATATAGTTTCCTTAGGGGTCATATGTTGTCCTAAGGGGTTAGATGGTGTCCTAAGGGGTCATATAACACCATATAACCCCTTAGGACATTGTATGATCCCTTAGGACACCATATGTGTTTGCATTGTGTTGTCATTGATGTCAACAGGTATGGGATGACTATTGGTATTAGAGATGGATCAGTTGAAGGAAAAGTACAGGTTGAGATATCTTGGATATCACCTTGTGTTGCAAAACACTGGTAAGGTAAGTAATAGGACCTCAGGAGTCACCAGTACATGAATTAGTGTCTGACTTGTGTGATGAGATAGTAAGGTGATCAATAGCATTATACTATATCACCGGTGAGGAAAGGATGTCAATTGGTGAGTTATGTTTTGACATGGTAAAGTCAGATCAACCAAGTGAGTGGTTGCCAGCCTGTAAAGGTCATGACCAGGTTACAAGCAGGATGGGCAAGGTGTTTGAGCGTTTGGTTGCGATGAAGAGGCAAAATGTTACATGAATCACATCAACATTGAAGGAGAAGTATAAATGGGTCACAACTACATTGTAAGGTTGTAGAACAATAGGACTCCCACCAGATGAAGATGCAGCCATCATGAGAAGAAATGACTGATAGTGAATGTGCTCACACTGAATCACATGTACCTATTTGAAGATATGTTGCACAAATAGGGATGTCACATAAATACACTATAGGATGCAGAAGACAAGGTGCTGCTCCACCAAGTTATGTATTGGACTGATAGAAAAGGCATGTTGAGATGTCAGTGTAGAAGAAGAATGATGTGTTTGTCATCTTGACAAACCAGTTGTGATATGGTCCAAGCTGATCAAGGAGAAGGCAAGGTTGAGAAGATGAAAACAAAGGAATGTGGCCCGACTGAAGATTGTGTCTAGTAAAGGTTAATGACAATGTGTCATCAAGAAAGTTTACTAGTATGTAAGTCCATCGGTAATGTGAGAAAGGTGTAGATATAGATCTTCTCCCACTTTGTGGGAATTTGCATGCTTTGGATAGACATGTCTAAAGACCGGTTTAGGTGTTCCACCAGTAGTTCAGCAAGTGTAGACATAATGAGTAAACCGGTAGAATCTAATATACTGGTAGGAAAGAGGAACCGATAGAGGGTTTGGTTGGTGATCCTACTTGGACTGACTTGAAGAGCCAAGCTAGTAGATGGTCGACATGAATGCCACATAGAGTCAAGGTGGAGGACCTGCATTCAGATGAAGAAGGAATGTACTCTAAAAGGGTAGTTGAAGAGTTGGTCGACATTGAAGGAAAATCCCACAAATCTCGAGACATGTTGCAAAGTCCTTGCATAGGTTTGCAGCTTGAGGTCTGGAGGACAACTATGAGCCAGCTAAGAGTAAGAGATTGAGGTGGATGAAGGAAACAACAAGACAAATCTTGCTAGTTGACCAAGAGATTAGTTGATAGGGTAAAAGCATATCACCAAAGATAGAAGGTGTGATCAAGAAGGCATGTTAATGGCAGAGGTGTACAGTTGGCCATCAGGAAGATTAGATAAGAAAAGATCTAATTAGATTTGGTTTTCTTTGAGGATGATGAGAAAACCCTAATGGCCCATGATTTTGAATTGGATTTTGGCGGGAAAACCTGGCTATATATATGCAGGCCAAAGATATTGTTTGTTGCTAGTAAATAGAAGAATATTGTGCTATTGTGAAGTGTATTACTTTTGTATGTGAAAGAAAATAAGGCAAGTGCTTAGAGAGTATTTGAGATAAGAGGGAGAGTGAAGGCCAGAACTGGTAGTGTTCATACCGGAAGAGCAAAAGTGAAGGAGGCTACAAAGAACTAGAAAAGTGTTATATCGGTGAAGAGAAGAGAGTAAGGTGGAGATCTAGTAGAGAAGAAGAAGAGGTGTACTAGTAGAGTTTACTGGTAGTTAAGCAACAAAAGAGAGCAGCAGAAGAGTGAGTCAGTGTAGCAGAGAAGGTATCTCACCGACAGAGGATGATATATTGAATGGTTGCAAGATTCACTTGTAACAAGATAACTACTTTTGTATTTGATGTTTATATTGTGAACAATGAGTTGCAGCTCGATGCAGGGGTTGGTGCTCCTTGGGTAGGTGCCCTAAAGTCTGGGGTTGTAGCTCCTTTGGGTTGTAGCCCATAAAGTCAGGGGTTGGTGCTCCATGGGTTGGTGCCCTAAATCAGGGGTCGGTGCTCCTTGGGTTGGTGCCCAAAATATTTGTAAGTCAATGTTTTACTTGTGAGGTTAAATTGGAGCAGTAGTCTCTAGCAGCTTTCCTCATCAAGGTTTTTCCCATATTGGATTTTCCTCATAAATATGGTGTTGTGAGTTACTTGTGTGTGAATGATCTTTTTGGCTTTCTCTCTTGTATTACCAGTATGACTGTTTAGTGATTAAGTGAATAACTGATATTCTAAAGTTAGATCAGACAAAAGAAAAGCTTAGAAACCACTGATTCACCCCCCTCTCAGTGGTATTCTATGTTCAACAATTGGTATCAGAGAGAAGTTCTTGGTTATATTTAAACCTTGGGTTGATTATGGACTTTGAACATAATGGCAAGAAGTGAGTCTGCTTCCTCAAAAGCCCCCATGTTTGATGGATCCAACTATGCCTTCTGGAGCAGAAGAATGGAGACCTATATTTCATCTCTTGGTTTTGATGTGTGGATGTTGGTCAAGAATGGGTATGTCATTCCTAATGCTCCTCCCTCTGATTCGGATGCAAAAAAGAAGTATGAGAATAATGCAAATGCAAAACATGATATATTGAGTTGATTGTTCGATAATTAATTTGTCAAAGTCATGCACTATATTTCAGCAAAGGAGACATGGGACAAATTGCAGGGGTTGTTTTAGGAAGATGCAAAAGTCAAAGAGGCCAAGTTGCAAATTCTAAGGGGCCAACTTGAAAGCATCAAAATGAAAGATGATGAAAAGATTGTAGACTATCTTCATAGATTTGATGAAACTGTGAATATCATTAGAGGACATGGAGAACATATTGCAGATGAGATTCTTGTTAAGAAGATACTTAGATATCTCACTCCCAAATATGATACTAAGATATCATCCATAAAAGAAGCCAAGGATCTGAAGACTTTTACAATGGATGAGCTATTTGGATTTGTAATAGCCTATGAGATGAGAACCACTGGTGATACTTCCTCAAGGAAAGAAGCAACATTCAATATCACTAAAAAAGGCAAAGAAGCAGTTACTCATAAAGAATCCAGTGAAGACTCTGATGCAGAAGTAGAAAAATTTGTCAGGAAGCTCAAAAGAGGATTTGGTCAGTACAAAGGAAAAATACCACTTAAATGCTTCAACTGTGGGAAAGTGGGACACTTCACTACTTTCACTGCAAATTGTCCTCACAAAGAAACCAGTGGAGATGAGTCAAGAGAGTTCAGAAGATCTACTGGCAAAGATAGAGAAAGGAATGAATACCTACAAGGAAGAAGAGGCTACCAAAACCAGAACAACCTATATATCATTGAGGATGACACAACTGATGATGAAAATGCATCGGAAGATGATGATCATGAGAATGATAGAAAAGGAAATCTTTTCATGGTACTTGACAGACCAGTTGATGAAGATGAGGAAGAAGAGGATATTGAGGCTGAAGTGGATTTGGAGAGTGAACTTATGAGTGTGCTTGAAGAATTGAGTAAAACAAGAAGAGAACTCAAGATGGTTAAGCTTGTTGTAGTAGATGAACAAGATCTTTTGAAGCAGTCTCTGGAAGAGTCCGGTCAAGTCATATCTGACTTAAAACTATAGCTAGAAGAAACTAAGAGGATTAGTGAAGCTACAACTTTTGATCTGACAAAGAAAGAAAAGGAGAATCAAGAGCTGGAAGTAGAAATAATAAAGCTTGGAAAGGAGCTTGAAGAAAGCAAGGAAGAAATAAAAATAAGGAGCAAGTATGAAGGCAACACTAGGGTCTTAGATAAGATGTTGAGAAAAATAAAAGCAATCCAGAGACATTGGTGGTTTAGGTTTTGAAAAAGGTCAAAGTTCAAACCACAAAGATAAATCTGATAAAGAAATAATGTTCACCTCTTCATTTGAAGGTGAAGGAAAGAAGACATTCACTGTAGGCAAGGACACCGGCAAAAAGACATAAGCAGATGTGATTGGAAATCGTGACTCAAACTAGTATGCAGAAATCAAATGGTGGCCACACTTCTCACACCAAAATGCAAACCCAAGGAGAAATTTTATAATTGACCGTGAAGAATTCACAAGATTTAATAACTTGAAGGGAAGACCCTCCATGAGGCAATTCTATTCATGACCAAGATAGCTTAACCGGTATGTTTCAAACTTTCATGGTTACTATTACCGATGTAATAAATTTTGACACAGAATAGCTGACTGTAGATTAAACAATAAGCCTTCTATGAATAATGAAAGTAGAAACCCATTTAATACACTCCAGGATATGAATGTTGTCTTTTATCAGTGCAATGGATATGGTCATAAGATTCTTGATTGGAGGAAGAATAAACCTGCACCCTACACTAATTTTAAGGACATTCCCTTTAATGAAAATGTAAAATGCTATAACTGTCAATAATTTGGACACATAGCAAAGTTATGCAAAAACAAGAAGATCAAACAAATGAAGGAAAATCTAGATCAAGGGCCGGTAACTAAATATGAGCTTAATACAACAATAGACAAGAAGAAGGAAATCAAACTAGTTTGGGTTGAGAAAGAAAAGGAACAGGAAGAATCAAGTCTCTTAGTATAGATAGCCTTGCATGCTGAAAGAAAAAATCTATGGGTGGTAGACAGTGGCTGTTCAAACCATATGACTGGTGACAAAAAGAAATTCATCAAACTTGAAGACTGGAATGGTGGATCAGTAAGGTTTGGAGACAATTCCTCCATCAAAATAAAGGGAAAAGGAACTCTAAGCATCGATGGAAAACTAAAGGAACATGATATATATTATGTGGAAGGCCTCAAGCATAATCTACTGAGTGTGAGTCAGATGTGTGACAAAGGCTACAAATTCACCTTTGACTCAACTAGTTTCCAGATAAAGAAAGACAATACTGGTAAAGTTGTGGCAGAAGGAAAGAGGATTGATGGAAATGTTTATAATCTAAAGGAATGCTATGAGTCCCAATGTATGTTTCGACAAGTAGATGAAAGTTGCTTATGGCATAGAAGATTAGGTCACATCAATTTTGATAACTTAGTTGTAGTAAACAAAAAGGGGTGTGTGAGGAATATTCCACCTATTATCAAACCGGTAACACATTTTGTGATGAATGTATAAAAGGTAAACAAACAAAAGTGAGTTTCAGGACAAAGGAGCACAACACCTCAAGACCACTTGATATTGTGCATACAGATCTATGTGGTCCAACTCAAACAAGAGCACTTGTCGATGAAAGATACTTTATGCTCTTCATTGATTACTACTCAAGGATGACATAGGTCACCTTTTTGCAAGATAAATCACAAGCATTTGAAAGATTCAAGATCTTTTGGAAAATGGTGGAAAAGGAAAGTGGGTATAGATTAAAATGCCTAAGATCAGATAGGGGTGGAGAGTTCACATCAAATGAATTTGAAGATTATTGTGAAAAACATGGAATTAGAAGGTAATACTCTACTCCTAGAACACCACAACAAAATGGTGTGGTAGAAAGGAAGAACAAGACAGTCAAGGAGATGACCAGAACCATGCTAAATGAGGCCAGTCTGCTGGATACATATTAGAAAGAATTTGTTCATACTACTACATACACGTTGAACTGGGTTCAATTAAGAACAAACAACAAAATGACACCTTATGAGTTATGGTATGATTGGAAGCCATCAGTCAAATACTTAAAAGTATTTGGAAGCAAGTGCTTCATCAAGAAAGATATCGATGGTTTAGGAAGTTTTGACTCTAGGAGTGATGAAGAAAGCCTACAAATGCTATAATAAAAGACTAAGAAGGTTCGTTGAGAGTGTGCATGAAAAAGTTAATGAATATATGCACAAAGGATGTCAACCACAAGTTAACTGGTATGATGACTCTAGTGATGAATATTGTGAAGTTCAGGCAGATATTCAACTAGAGGTAGCATCCAAGAAGGTCCCCAACTGGTATGTACAGCTGAATCATCCGAAAGAGAAAATTTTGGGAAATGTGAGTGATGGTGTGCATACTAGAAGAAGACTTTCCAAGAAAGATGAACAAGTCAACCTATGCCTCATGACTGAAGTTGAACCCAAAACATTCATTGAGGAAAGTAAAAGACAAGAATGGATGGATGTTATGGAAGAAGAACTACACCAAATTGAGAAGAACAAGACTTGGGAATTCGTTCCTAGACTAGAAGACAAGAACATCATTGGCACAAAATGGGTCTACCAGAACAAGATGAATGAAGAAGGTAAGATTTGAAGGCACAATGATAGACTTGTATGAAAAGGTTACTCTCAAGTAGAGGGGATTGACTTTGAAGAAACATTTACACCAGTGGCTAGATTAGAAGCAATTAGAATGTTTCTAGCTTACTCTGCCTACAAGGGCTATAAAGTATACCAAATGGATGTAAAATCTTCTTTTATAAATGGAAATGCAAAAGGAGAAGTATACATGGAGAAACCAGAAGGTTTTTTGCTACATGATGATGAGACATTTGTGTGTTGGTTAAAGAAGGCTCTATATGGTCTAAGCAAGCTTCGAGAGCATGGTACTCAAGATTAGATTATTATCTAAAGGAGTAGGGATTCAAAAAAGGAAGTGTTGACAACAATTTGTACATAAAGAAAGATGGGAATCACATTATTATTGTTGTTGTGTGTGTAGATGACATCATCTTTGGAGGCAACAAGGATACTCTCTACAAAGAGTTTGTTGATCAGATGCAGTCAGAATTTGAGATGTCAATGCTCGGTGAATTGACTTACTTCCTTGGTTTGTAGATATTATAGCAAGATGAAGGAATCTTTATCTCTCAACTCAAGTATGTAAAGGAGATGTTGAAGAGATTCCAATTGGAAGATTGTAAACTAGTAAGTACCCCCATGGTGACTGGTAGTAAATTAATCAAGAATGATGAATCACCGGTGGTGGATTAGACTCTGTACAGATACATGATAGAATGTCTATTGTATCTTACCACTTCAAGACTAGATATAGTTCAGCCAATGTGCATGGTGGCCAGATTCCAAGCTGCCCCAAAGCAGTCACACATGAATGTTGTTAGCAGAAATTTTAGGTACCTACAAGGAACACTCAGCTATGGTTTGTGGTATCCTAAACAAGGAGATTTTTTCTTGCAAGCATACATTGATGTTGATTGGGAAGGATGTATTGATGATAGAAAGAGAACAAGTGGTGGTGCATTCTTTCTTGGTGACCGATTGGTCTCTTTGCTTAGCAGGAAGTAGGACTCAATCTCTCTATCCACTACTAAAGCTGAAAACATTTGTGCTACTACATGTTGTTCTTAGGTGCTATGGATGACGAAGACTCTCAAAGATATACAAGTGGACATCACTGATCCTATTCTCAATCGGTGTGACAATTCGAGTGCAATCAACATAGCAAAGAATGATGTCATGCATTCTAGAACAAAGCACATTGCTATCAAATATCATTTTCTTAAAGAGAAGGTTGAAGGATAGGAGGTAAGGATGGACTATGTTCCTACTAGTGAAAAAGTAGCACACATTTTCACCAAACCATTACTAGTCAGTACTTTTGAGTACCTCTGACAGAAGGTGGGAATTGTGTCATTTCCCTAGAGAGGTTTTATGTGGCTCAGGGGGAATTGATAGTGGTCAAAGGGGGAGTGCACAGTACCCTTAGTCATTGTGTCAAAGGGGGATAAATGTATTGGTATGGAGTATTTGATTGGAAGTTGACATCAATGCCAAAGGGGGAGATTGTTGGTAAGTTGGCACTAAGTTGTCATTGATGTCAACCAACATGATGAATGCTCACATATGGGTAAGCATAAAGAATAAAGGCCTACTGGTAGTCTCACACCACTGAAAGTGAAGATGTGTTACTCATATAGGATGCTCTACCAGTTTATAGATGAAGAAAGCTCTATCGGCAAAGTGTTGTACTGATATGTGTTTTTTGGACCAACTATGTGTTGGTGGGCCATGTCTTGTTTGTTGTGATGCCATAAGAAGAAGAGGTGGCAAACAGATTGTGATTGGTGAAGCCTCATTGATAGGGTTGATGAAATAGATACTCACCATTAATGGAGGAGCCACAAATCATGAGATTGTATCTGACTAATTGTGGCTTGAGGAAAAAGGTATGACAGAGGAAGATTAGAGAGTAGTTGGTGCCTGAATCTATGCAAGGGAAATCTGATCCAGGAAGTCCTCAAAAAAGAAAACTTTTGAAGTGCTTTATGTGTCGACTAATTTTGTGACAGAAGATCTGATTCGAGATTGCCCTTTCCAAAAATTGTGCATTGTATAATAGAAACCGTGTGTAGGTGCATCCTTCTAGGACAGGTGATCAATCCAAGATAGGTAGGATTGGATCTTATGAAGATTGTGTCGAAAAGAAGAAACCCTCACCGTTCAAGTTTTTGAATTATGTTCTGGTGAGAAATCATGATATAAGAAATGAGAGTTCAAAACAAAAACTGTTGATGTTGCAAAAGAGGAGAAGTGTAGAGAGAAGTAAGAAAAGAAAAGAATTGTGAGCCTTAGAAAGCATTATACGAAAGTTGCAGTGTGTGTGTGAGCAAGCATACTAGTGAGAGGATTCTACTGGCAGTTCTGTTAGTTGAGCCTAACCGGTAAGGTGTGGCAGATTAGGAAACATTCTAGTGTGATATAGTGTGTTGAGAGATTATGTGTGAGATGGAGAGAAAGATAGCAGAGGTTACGAAACAGAGACAATAATTCCACTACCGACAGTGTGAGTTTCAGTGGAGGAGAAAAGACTGTCAATTGTTAGTGTTATTTGATTAAAGAGTTGCAGAATTCATTTGCAACAAGAATCCTCAATTGTATTCAAATAGTATTTCAATATATATTTCTAAGTTGAAGCTTGGTGCAAGGGTTGGTGCTCCTTGGGTTGGTGCCCAAAATCTTTGTAAGTTAGTGTTTTACCTGTAAGGTTGGATTGGAGCAGTAGTCTCTAGCAGCTTTTCTCACTGAGGTTTTTCCCATATTGGGTTTTCCTCGTAAATCTAGTGTTGTGAGTTACTTGTGTGTGAATGATCTTTTTTGGTTTTCTCTCTTGTATTACCGGTATGACTATTTAGTGATTAAGTGAATAACTCATATTCTGAAGTTAGATCAGATAAAAGAAAAGCTTAGAAACCACTGATTCACCCCCCTCTCAGTGGTATTTTGTGTTCAACACCCCTTGTGTTTGTTTGCATTTGAGTTAGTTTCCTCACTAACTGGTAAGTCTATTCATAGTTAGATCTAACAACCGGTATGCTCACATACGATTGCTAAAGGGAAAAGTTTGAGAACCACTAATTTACCCCCTTCCCCCTCTCAGTGGTGTATTGTGTCTAATAATATGATGATTAAGGATACCATATGGTGTCGTTAGGTGTCATATGGTGATCTAATGGGTCATAGAATACCATATGACTCCTTAGGACACCATATGATGCCTAATGACACCATATGACATGTCCTAAGGGGTCATATGGTGTCTTAAGGGCTCATAGAACACCATATGACCCTTAAGAACACCATATGACCCCTTAGGATACCATATGGTCTTTTTAGGGGTCATATGGTGTCATAAGGGGTCATAGAACACAATATGACCCCT
The DNA here is from genome assembly GCF_030272615.1 of Cryptomeria japonica. Classification (NCBI taxonomy): domain Eukaryota; kingdom Viridiplantae; phylum Streptophyta; class Pinopsida; order Cupressales; family Cupressaceae; genus Cryptomeria; species Cryptomeria japonica. Next base: position 827,639,607 of record NC_081409.1, read on the forward strand.
TAGGACACAATATGACCCCTAATGACACCATATGACTCCTAACAACACCATATGACCCCTCAGGACACCATATGGTGGTCTGAGGGGTCACATGGTTTCCTAAGGGGTCATATGGTATTCTATGACTCATTATAATGCCATATGATTCCTTGGGACATCAGATGACCCCTAATGACACCATATGGTGTAGTTAGGAGTCATATGATGTCATAAGGGGTCATATGGTGTTCTATGACCTCTTAGGATACCATATGACCCCTACGACCACCATATGGTATCCTCAGAGGTCATATGGTGTTTTTAGGGGTAATATTATGTCCTAAGGGGTCATATGGTGTTCTATAATGACACCATATGACACCTAACAACACCATATGGTGTCCTAAGGGGTCATATGGTGTCTTTAGGGGTCATATAGTGTTTTATGACCCCTTGAGACACCATATGACTCCTTAGGACATGTCATATGGTGTCCTAAGGGGTAATATGGTGTCTTAAGTGGTCATATGGTATTCTATGACCGCTTAGGACATAATATGACCCCTAATATCATCATATCTTGTCCTAAGGGATCACATGATTTCCTAAGGCATCACATGGTAACCTAAGGGGTCATATGGTGTTCTATGACCCCTTAGGACACCATATGACCCCTAATACCACCATATAGTGTCTTGAGGGGTCATATGGTGTCGTTAGGGGTCATATGGTGTTGTTAGGGGTCATATTGTGCCCTAAGGGGTAATATGGTGTTCTATGACTCCTTAGGACACCATATGACCCCTAACAACACCATATGGTGTCCTAAGGGGTCATATGGTGTCCTTAGGAGTCATATGGGGTCCTTAGGGTTCATATGGTGTTATATGACCTCTTGAGAAACCATATGACCCTTTAGGACACCATATGACCCCTAACATCACCATATAGTGTCCTAAGGGGTCATATAATTTTTTAAGGGATCATATGGTGTCCTAAGGGGTCATATGGTGTTTAATGACCCATTAGGACATCTTATAAACCCTAATGAAAACATATGGTGTCCTAAGGGGTCATATGGTGTTCTCTAACCCCTTGGGACACCATATGAGCCCTAAGGACACCATATGACCCCTAAAAACACCATATGGTGTCATAAGGGGTCATACGGTGTTCTATGTCCCCTTAGGACACCATATGACCTCATACGACACCATATGACCCCTCACGACACCATATGGTGTCCTAAGGGGTCATAGACCACTATATGACTCCTTAGGATACCATATGACCCCTAAGGACATCGAATGACCCCTTAGAACACCATTTGGTGTTGTTCAGGGTTAGATGGTGTGCTAAGGGGTCATAGAACACCATATAACCCCTTAGGATACTGTATGATCACTTAAGACACCATATGACCCCTAACGAGACCATATGGTATCGCAAGGGGTCATATGGTGTCCTAATGGGTCAAAGAATACCATGTGACCCCTTGAGACACCATATGATCCCTAACAACACCATATAACATGTCCTAAGGGCTCATATGGTGTCTTAAGTGTTTGTAGAATACCATATGACTCCTAAGGACACCATATGACCCCTAATGACACCATATGACCGCTTAGGACACCATATGGTGTTTTTAGGGGCAATAGGGTGTCCTAAGGGGTCATAGAACACCATATGACCCCTTAGGACACAATATGACCCCTAGCAACACCATATGACCCCTAACTACACCATATGACCCCTTAGGACACCATATGGTGGTCTTAGGGGTCATATGGTGTCTTAAGGGGTCATAGAACACCATATGACCCCTTATGACACCATATGATCCCTAATGACACCATATGACCCTTAACGACACTATATGGTGTCCTTAGGGGTCATATGGTGTCCTAAGGGGTCATATGGCATCCTAATGGGTCATAGAATACCATATGACCCCTTAGGATGCTATATGACCCCTAACAACACCATACAACCCCTTAGGATAACATATGACCCCTAACAGCATCATATGACCCCTTAGGACACCATATGACACCTAACAACACCATATGGTGTCCTAAGGGGTCATATGGTGTCTTTAGGGGTCATATGGTGTACTATGATCCCCTAGGACACTGTATGACCTCTTTTAACATCCTATTACATGACATGAGCACTTTTGACACCATATGACCCCTTAAGATACAATATCATGTCGTTAGGGGTCATATTGTGTCATAAGGGGTCATATGGTGTCGTTAGGGATCATATGGTGTCCTATGGGGTCATATGGTATTATATGACCTATTAGGACACAATATAGCTTCTTATGACATCATATGGCCCCTAACAACACCATATGGTGTCATTAGGGGTCATATAGTGTTCTATAACCCCTTAGGACACCAAATAACCCCTAATGCCACCATATGATGTCCTATGGGGTCATCTAATGTCGTTAGGGGTCATATGGTTTCCTAAGGAGTCATATGGTGTTCTATGACCCCTCAAGACACCATATGATCCCTTAGGCTACCATGTGGTGTCGTGAGGGGTCATATCATATCATATGGTGTCACATGGTTTCCTAAGGGGACATAGAACACCATATGACCCCTTAGGACACCATATGTTGTTTTTTAGGGGTCATGCAGTGTATTTAGGGCTCATATGGTGTCCCAAGGGGTCATAGAACACCATATGACCCCTTAGGACACCATCTATTATCATTAGGGGTGATATGGTGCCCTAAGGGGTCATAGAAAACCATATGGTGTTGTTAGGGATTATATGGTGTTGTATGAGGTAATATGACATCCTAAGGGGTAATAGAATGCCATATGACCCCTTAGGACACCATATAACCTCTAACGACACCATATGACCTCTTAGGACAACATATGGTGTCATTAAGGGTCATATGGTGTCCTAAGGTGTCATAGAACATTATATGACCCCTTAGGACATCATATGACCCCTTAGGAAACCATATGACCCCTTTGGACATCATATGGTGTTGTTAGGGTTCATATGGTGTTCTAAGGGATAACAAAACACCATTAGACCCCTTAGGACACCATATGGTGTTATTAGGGGTCATATTGTGTCCTAAGGGGTCATAGAATACCATATTTTTCCTTAGGACACCATATGACCCCTTAGGATACCATATGGTGTCCTACGGGGTCATAGAATACCATATGACACCATATGACCCCTAACGACACCATATAACCCCTTAGGACACCATATGACCCTTAACAACACCATATGACCCCTTAGGAAATGACATGGTGTTTTTATGGGTCATATGGTGCCTTAAAGGGTCACATGGTGTCTTGAGTATCAATACGACCACTACCCTTAACCCTATCTACCCTAAACAATGTTCCATCAATCTTGTACCCCATTCCATAAATGTTATATCCTACAACCTATTATCTAAATCCTATATAGGGAAAGGAGAAAAAAGATAGGAGAGGGAAGAATAAAGAGAAAGAGAGATCTACGAAGAAAGGGAGAGGTGGTTAGGGAGTGGCTGAGAGACCTAGAGAGGGAAGAGTAGAGAGGTGAGGGAGAGAGAGAATAAAATAAGAGAGATAAGTGCACAAAGAGAGAAAGAGGGCTAAGGAAGTGGAAAGGAAAGAATTAGAGAGGAGAGAGATATATCGGTGAGAGATCTAGAGCCTAGGAAGAGAGAGGTGATAGACCTAGGGTGGAAAGATAGAGGTGAAGGAGATACAAGGGGATTAAGAGACAAAGAGGGAGATATAGATATGTACATATGGAGGGAAGGAAAAAAATAGGTATGGAAAGAAATGTTAGGAGGGAGAGGTATTCATTAAGAGAACACAAAGAGAGTGGAGAGAAAAAATAATAAGAGAAGAGAGATGAAGGGATGAAAGGATAGATATGGAGATAAGGAGTGAAGGTGAGAGAGAGAGGGAGAGAGTATAGGAGAGACCTAGAGAGGGGAGAGAGAAAAAATAGAGAGAAGAAAGGGGGAGTAATAGGTCTAGATTTTTTGGTAGATAAAGAGGTGATGAGAGAGATAAGAGAAGGAGAGAGTTCATAAAGGGAGATGGGTAAGGGGTGATGGAGAGAGAGAGGTGGAGAGGAAGGGAGAGAACTAGAGAGGGGATAAATAGAGAGATGAGATATGTAGAGCATAAGAGAGAGAGATTAAATACCTAGATGGGAGAGACACAAGAGAGATAGATAGAGGGGCTTACAGATAGGTTCCTAGTGAGACATTAATGGATAAGTATAGAGGTGGAGAGGGAATGAGGGAGAAACCTAGAAATTTGAGAGAGGGAGGTAGAGAGAGTAGGAGGGAGAGGTGAAAACCTAGACAATGGAAAGAGGGAATAGATAGAAGAGAAAAGAGGTGACTAAGAGGGGATAGATGGAGAGGTAGACATGGAGGGATTCAAAGACCTAAGGAATGAGGAGATAGATAGGTTTGAAGAGAGAGAATAGAGGGAGAGAGTTCATAAATGGATACAGGTAAGGGAGAGGGAGATAAATATGGAGATGGGGGGAGAGAACTTGAGGGTGGACAATTAATTAGGTGATATACTTAAAGGGGGAGAGAGAGGTGGTTAATAATATAGGGAGGGAGAGGTAGTGAGGTGAATAGGGAGGGAGGAAGAGACCTAGATATGGGAAGACAAAAGATAGAAGGGATTGGTAGCAACCAAGAGAATGGAGAGGGAGGGGAGTGAAATAATAAGAGAATGAGAGAGAAGAAGAGAGAGGGAGGGAGTCAAGGATAGATATGGGGTAAAGGAAGGAATGAAAGGTAGAGAAGTTGGGTTTACCTAGAGAAGGGAGAGAGAAGTGAGAGAGACAAGAGAGGGATAGAGATAGGTCTAGAGTTTGGGGATGATAAAGAGTGAGATACATAGCTGAAGAATGCTAATAGGAGCATGTTGATTACTAAAATTTGACTAAGTCTGAAATTTTATATGATCCTCTTAAACCTAGAATCTACATTATAAGTCCTATAGAGTTGAAACCACTCTCAAACATCCTGCCAATATATACATAAAATATAACTTAAAGTATAAGAAATTATACTTAAATTTTCTATTAATGTATATATTCTCCTTTGAGGGTGGATATAAATTGCACGTAGATTGGAAAATCTACACAATCACAAAACCTTAACTTTTGACAATGCAAAACATTTGGAGCTCGTCAAATGCAAAAAATTGACTTTTCACATTTGGCAAGTGCCAAATTTGGCACACGCCAAATGTGAAAATTCAAAATTTTGTATTTGGCAAGCCCCATATTTTGTGCTTGCAAAATGGTTTGGATTGGAAACCACCAACCCTTTGGGTTGGATTGTACTTGGGAAACCAACCCAAAGGGTTGGACGACTATTTCAGTCCTGAGACGTGTTTTTATAAGATTAAAAAATTTCACATATTTTTGGCTATGCTCTCCATTAAGTTTGCACGTATTTCAATGAAACTAAAAAAAATACCATAGAAACCTCAATCTCTCTCTTAGCTATCCAAGCATGCAATTTTTTTCGCATTTTGATTTCATTAAGACTTTCATCTATAATTTCTTTTGTTAGCGTGTCCATTTTTGGTCAAAAACCAACATGCACTATTTTGGGTATAGTTTTTTATGCATTCAACAGATTTTGAAGAAACTTATATTTTTAGAAACTAGACTCCATTCTACACAATTTAAAAAATTAAAGTTCTGATTTTTTATTAGTTATAAAAGATTTTAGGGGGGGTGGGGCACACTCAAATTTTTATTTTTCAAGATGTGTCCACTTCGAAAATTAGTAAAAAATCATATACTCATTTAAAAATTAGTTGAAAAATCTGGCATAAACTACAAGGTGTTAGCTACTTTCTCACCGAAGCAATATTAAAAAAAAACCAAAAAAAGTTAACATTTTAGGATGGCCACAATAGACACTATTTTATATTTTTTGGATAAAAATAGGACCACTTTTTGTGGCCACCCTTTTTCAAGCCCTTAATATCCACCATTTTCAAAACAAATTAGTAGTTTAGAAAGTAGACTCAAAGCACTCTGACTCTTGTTCTTGTTGCATCTTCAAATTTGGAGTGTAACTATCTTCAATTTATCATTGAAGTTCAGACTTTGCTGATTTCCAAAAAAAGTGGCATCTTAAGACCCCCTTTTGGTACCACAACTTGGTGCACATACCTTGATCTACTCAAGAATCAATTGCCTTGGCCTTTTGAGAAGCTTTCTCCAATTATTTTATAGATTCTTTGTATGTGGAGGAGGTTAAAGGATCAACTTGTTCAAAAGAATTAGCGATATTTTGGATCACTGTGATGAGCTAAGAATTATTATCTTTGAGCTCATTCTTTTTTGCTAAAAGCTCATCATAAATTTGGACCAATGAAGCAATTGAATCTATGGTATCATGCATGATACGTGTATGGGTTTGTTTCCCAAGATCCTCCCTCATGATCCTGTAGTCTAACAGGTGCATTTCTTCTAGTGGTTTCAGAACTAGAGATCTACTACTTTTGTATGTTTCATTTTGTTACTATCTACCACCACTCACAAAAATGTCTTTACCTTCTTACTAGTCTTTGACTTAGGTCTCCCAAGCTGCTGAAAATGAAATATGTCTCAAGAGATCTCCTACATCTTTCTTTTGGGTGTTATTCAACTCAGCCAAGGCAGTAATTTTAATGAGTTCACACCTATTATGGCAACTGTGATTTCTGAAGAAACAGACTCAACTTGTACCATAGGTGTCACCCTGGAAAAGCTTATGGCTGGACAATGATGAGCCTTTGCTTAGGTGGTAAATCGTGACTTTCTTTTGTCATGAACTTATTAAAACTCATGGCACAAATATAAACCTCAAGAAAAGAGACACTAGTCAAGATGTTATATGAGGGATTCATATCAAATACATTCTCTAAGCCATCATGAGAGGTCTCAACAGGTACTTCTATACTAATATAGGAAGATGCACTTAGTTCCATAGGTTCCACATGAATGGTAGATAAATAATCTACATCTATATCAATTGGGGACATGGGTACATCTAATGAAAATTGGGGAAGGGCTGTATGCGGAGACTCCAAACCTACAAAAGGAGGTGATCCTACTGTATTATCCTCATCAGTATCATTGTTAGCATCAATCACCTATATTTTCACTTCTGGGTTTCCCTTCCCTTTCAGTTATACTTCTAGTAGAGGAATAACCAAAGCCCTGGTAACCCTCAACTTGATTCTAGTGCCAAAAGAGGAAGTACCTTCTTTGGACTTGATCCTAACTTTAGATCTTTTCCCAACAGGGCAAGCTTAATCAACTTCCGCTCCACCTTTGATCTTGATAGACCTGACATTATTGTTCTTTAGCCAAACATTGGTTTTTGTCAGAATAGGCTGAAATCTATCAAAGATAGAGTCACATTCCTTCATTGACCATTAAGAAGAAGGAATAGGAGCTTCAACAACACTTTTTTCTATGTACTCAGGATCAAGGATTTGTTCATCATCCACCTTTCCTTTTGGAATCTTGGTCAAATCAAGATCTTCAATCTACTCCAAGGTGAACTTGTTATTATCCATTCTTTTGATTGTTAGGAACCAGAAGGACAACTGAGAGGGGGGGGGTGAATCATTTGTCAATGAATTTCAACCCAATTATAATTTAATCCAACTTAATACTTAATAACAGTAAACCAAACTTAATGTTGGTTAAATGGATTAACATAGTGTATCAATATCGGTGAAACTTAATGCATGAAACAGAAAGAGAAACAATATCCACAACACATAACACAAAGATTTTTGATGTGGAAACCCTATAAGGCGAAAAACCATGATGGAAAACCTTACCCACAATTAGATGATACTACTGTAGATAGTATGTGTATACAAATGGGGTCTGCACATGCAGAAAGGCCAACCGTCTAGAGCACACTGCTCAAATGGGAGTCACAATGACTATAGTAGGATGGTTAAATCCTAGAATAATGTACTACTTCAAAGTGCATCTGCAATGCTGGATTCAGTACTGGTTTAAGCTCTGATAAACATCTTCAAACCTTCCTTGAACCTTCAAATGATGTCTTCCTTATTCGCATTATGATCTGCTTATATGATCTTCAATATTTGCATATACCAAGTTACAATACCATACCACAATACCACACTTCATCGCACAAATGAGATCTTACATTTATACAAAACCTAAGACCAAATGTATAGGTCGGCTCACTAAGAATATTACAATTAAATCAATTACAAATACGTCTTGATGCGATACAACATGTTGGCTCAATATATTTACAATAATATCCAATCAATAAATAATCTCCATTATGTGTCATGCTGATATGGAATAGATAGCATATATCGGTCCATAACCTAGACCTATCTGCCAGTAACAACAAATATGTCAACCCGATTAGACCAATATCCAAAACACCAAAACAAAGTATCCAAAACATGTATTCAGAATAACCAAGTGATCTCTAGATGATCCCAAGTCATCATTAGTACCGGTGAATGATATAACCTGTCATTGAGCATATACCAATGACTGTGCATAAGTCATTGACCTTGCCGGTGAACACAATGTGTTGGTTAAATAGTAAACCAATATAACCATAGTGCCAAAACAACAATGTAGATCTCCAAAAGGATAAGTGCTGACATCAATGACAAAACCAATGCAAGAGATCCTTAATACCAACAATCTCCCTTTTTGGCATTTATGGCAACACTAGATGGAAAAACATCTAAGTGCCATAACAAAATGCCAAAAACCTAAAACTAACAATCTCCAAAATAGACCAATCTCACTTCTTTTTCTTCAACATTCTCTTTTAGAAAATTATACTTGATAGAAACATGCTTAGTCTTAGATTGAAATACCGGATTCTTTGATATATCAATTGTTGTTGAATTATCATAATAAATGATTATTGGTTCTTTGCATTTTACCTTTATTTTTTTCAACATTTTCTTAATCCATAATACCCGAGTACAATTAGTTGCTACTGCAACATATTCTACTTCTGCTGTAGATAATGATGTGCAACTTTGCTTCTTTCTTATCCATGAAATCAATCTGCTACCAAGAATGAATGCACCTCCAGTGGTACTCTTTCTATCATCTATGTCACCTACCCAATTAGAATTTGTATATGCACATAATTCAAAATTGTCATTCTTAGGATACCATAAACGAAGATTTGTTGTGCCTTGTAGATACCAAAAAATCCTTTTTACTATTGATAGAACACCATATAACCCCTTAGGACACCATATGTGTTGGCATTGTGTTGTCATTGATGTCAACAAGTATGGGATGACTACCAGTATGAGAGATGCATGTGCAACACTGTCAAGGAAGAGTATAAGTTGAGATATCATGGTTATCACCTTGTGTTGCAGAACACTGGTAAGGTAAGGAAGATGACCTAACTATACCATTTGACACCTGAGGACACCATATGACCCCTAACAACACCATATGACACCTTAGGATACCATATAGTGTCCTTAGGGGTCATATGGTGTCCTAAGGGGTCAGATGGTGTACTAAGGGGTCATAAAACACCATATAACCCCTTAGGACACCATATGATCCCTTAGGACACCATATGTGTTGGCATTGTGTTGTCATTAATGTTAACTAGTATGGGATGACTACCGGTATGAGATATGCATGTGAAACACTATCAAGGAAGTGTACAGGTTGAGATATCTTGGATATCACCTTGTGTTACAGAACACCCGTAAGGTAAGGAAGATGACCTCAGGAGTCACCAATACATGAATTAGTGCCTAAGGGGCCATATGGTGTTCTATGATGACTTAGGACACGATGTGAAAATTCAAAATTTTGCATTTGGCACTCACCAAATGGTTTGGATTGGAAACCACCAACCCTTTGGGTTGGATTGTACTTGGGCATCCAACCCAAAGGGTTGGATGACCATTTCAGGCTTGAGATGTGTTTTTATTAGAATATTAAAGAATTTCACATATTTTTGGCTATGCTCTCCATCAAGTTTGCATGTGTTTCAATGAAACTAAAAAAAACAACATAGAAACCTCAATCTCTCTTTTAGCTATCCAAGCATGTAATTTTTTGCGAATTTCAATTCGTTAAGGCTTTCATCTATAGTTTCTTTTATTAGTCTGTCCATTTTTGGTCAAAAACCAACATGCACTATTTTGGGTGTTGTTTTTTACAAGTTCAATGGATTTTGAAGAAACCTATATTTTTAGAAACTAGACTCCATTCTACACAATTTAAAAAAAAAAAGTTTTGATTTTTGATTAGTTATCAAAGATTTTAGGGGGGGGCATACTCAAATTTTTATTTTTCAGGATGTGTCCACTTCAAAAATTAGTAAAAAATCACATACTCATTTAAAAATTAGCTGACAAATCTAGCATAAACTACAAGGTGTTAGCTAATTTCTCACCGAAGCAATTTAAAAAAAAAAAAAAGTTAACATTTTAGGGCGGTCACAAGAGATGCTATTTTATATTTTTTGCATAAAAATAGGATCACTTTTTGTGGCCCCCTTTTTTGAAGCCCTTAATATCCACCATTTTCAAAACAAATTAGTAGTTTAGAAAACATATTCGAAGCACTCTAACTCTTGTTCTTGTTCCATCTTCAAATTTGTAGTGTAACTATCTTCAATTTGTCATTGAAATTCAGACTTTGCGGAATTCTGAAAAAAGTGGCATCTTAAGACCCCCTTTTGGTACCACAACTTGGTGCACATACCCTGATCTACCCAAGAATAAACTTCCTTGTCCTTTTGAGAAAATTTCTCCAATTATTTTATAGATTATTTCGATGAGGAGGTTAAAGAATCAACTTGTTCAAAAGAATTAGCGATATTTTGGATCACTGTGATGAGCTAAGAATTATTATCATTGAGCTCATTCTTTTTTGCTAGCAGCTCATCATAAATTTGGACCAATGAAGCAATTGAATCTATGACATCATGCATGATATGTGTATGTGTTTGTTTCCCAAGTTCCTCCCACATGATCCTATAGTCTAACAGGTGCATTTCTTCTGGTGGTTTCTGAACTAGAGCTCTACTACTTCTGTATATTTCATTTTGTTACTATCTACCACCACTCACAAAAATCTCTTTACCTTCTTACTAGCCTTCAGCTTAGGTCTCCCGAGCTGTTGAAAATGAAATATGTCTCGAGAGATCTCCTGCTTCTTCCTTTTGGGTGTTATTGAACTCAACCAAGGAGGTAATTTTAATGAGTTCACACCTGTTATAGCAACTATGATTTCTGAAGAAACTGACTCAACTTGTACCATAGGTGTGACCCTGTAAAAGCTTATGGCTAGACAATGATGAGCCTCTGCTTAGGTGGTAAATCATGACTTTCTTTTGTCATGAACTTATCAAAACTCATGGTACAAATATAAACCTCAAGAAAAGAGACACTAGGAAAGATGGTATATGAGGGATTCATATCAAATACATTCTCTAATCCATCATGAGAGGTCTCAACAGGTACTTCTATACTAGTATTGGAATATACACTTGGTTCCATAGGTTCCACATGAATGGTGGATAAAGAATCTACATCTATATCAATTAGTGACATGGGTACATCTAATGAAAATTGGGGAAGGGCTATATGAGGAGACTCCAAACCTACAAAAGGAGGTGATCCTATTGTATTCTCATCATGAGTATCACTGTCAGCATCAATAACTTATTTGCACTTCTGGCTTTCCCTTCCCTTTCAGTTATACTTCTAGTGGAGGAATAACCAAAGCCCTGCTAACCCTCAACTTGATTCTAGTGCCAAAAGAGGAAGCACCTTCTTTGGACTTGATCCCAACTTCAAATCTTTGCCCAATAGGGCTAGCTGAATCAACTTCCACTCCACCTTTTATCTTGATAGTCTTGACATTATTATTCTTCAGCCAACCATTGGTGTTTGTCAGAATAGGCTGAAATCTATCAAAGATAGATTCACATTCCTTCTTTGACCATTGAGAAGAAGGAAGAGGAGCTTCAACAACACTTTTTTCTATGTACTCAGGATCAAGGATTTGTCCATCATCCACCATTCCTTCTAGAATCTTGGTCAAATCAAGATCTTCAATCTACTCCAAGGTGAGCTTGTTATTATCCATTCTTCTAATTGTTAGGAACCGGAAGGACAACTGAGAGAGGGGGGGGGGTGAATCAATTTTCAATGAATTTCAACCCAATTATAATTTAATCCAACTTAATACTTAATACTAGTAAACCAAACTTAATGTTGGTTAAACAGATTGACATACTATATCAATACTGATGAAACTTAATGCATGAAACAGAAATAGAAACAACATCCATAACACATAACACAAATATTTTTGATGTGGAAACCCTGTAAGGGGAAAAACCATGATGGGAAACCTTACCCACAATCAGATGATACTACTGTAGATAGTATGTGTATACAAATGGGGTCCGCACATGCAGAAAGGCCAACCGCCTAGAGAACATTGCTCAAATGGGAGTCACAATGACTACAATAGGATGGTTAAATCCTAGAATAATGTACTACTTCAAAGTGCATGTGTAATGCTGGATTCAGTACCGGTTTAAGCTCTGATAAACATGTTCAAACCTTCCTTGAACCTTCAAATGATGCCTGCTTGATTCGCTTTATGATTTTCTCATATGATCTTCAATATTCGCATATACCAAGTTACAATACCATACCACAATACCGCACTTCATATCACAAATGAGATCTTACATTTATACAAAACATAAGACCAAATTTGTAGGTCATCTCACTAAGAATATTACAATTAAATCAATTACAAATAAGTCTTGATGTGATACAACATGTCGGCTCAATATATTTATAATAATATCTAATCAATAAATCATCTCCATAACGAGTCATGTTGATCTGGAATAGATAACGTATACCGGTCCATAACCTAGACCTATCTATCGATAACAACAAATATGTCAACCCGATTAGACCAATAACCAAAACACCAAAACCAAGTATCCAAAACATGTCTTGAACATAATCAAGTGATCTCCAAATGATACCAAATCATCATCAGTGCCAGTGAACCATATAACTTGTCGATGAGCACATACCAGTGACTATGCGTAAGTCACTAACCTTGCCGGTGAACACAATGTGTTGGTTTAACAATAAACCAATATAACCATAGTGCCAAAGCAACAATGTAGATCTCCAAAAGGATAAGTGTTGACATCAATGACAAAACCAATGCAACACATCCACAATACCAACAATCTCCCCATTTGGCATTTATGGCAACACTATATGGAAAAACATCTAAGTACCAAAACAAAATGCCAAAAACCAAAAACCAACAATCTCTAGAATAGATCAATACAAAGTTTGTTACAGAACCAAAACCATAAACCAAGATTTGTTGTTCCTTGTAGATACCGGAAAATCCTTTTTACTATTGATTCATGATTTTATTTAGGATTACTCTGATACCAATTGTTAGGAATCAGAAGGACAACTGAGAGGGGGGTGGGTGAATTAGTTGACAATGAATTTCAACCCAATTATGATTTAATCCAACTTAATACTTAATACTGGTAAACCAAACTTAATGTCCGTTATATAGATTAATAGAGTATATCAATACTAGTGAAACTTAATTCATGAAACAAAAAGAGAAACAACATCCACAACACATAACATAGAGATTTTTGATGTGGAAACCGTGTAAGGGGAAAAACCATGGTGGGAAACCTTACCCACAATTAGATGATACTACTATAGATAGTATGTGTATACAAATAGGGTCTGCACATGTAGAAAGGCCAACCACGTAGAGCACACTACTCAAATGGGAGTCGCAATGACTACAGTAGGATAGTTAAATCCTAGAATAATGTACTGCTTCAAAGTGCATCTACAATGCTGGATTCAGTACTAGTTTAAGCTCTGATAAACATCTTCAAACCTTCCTTGAACCTTCAAATGATGTCTGCTTGATTCGCTCTATGATCTGCTTATATGATCTTCAATATTCGCATATACCAAGTTACAATACCATACCACAATACCACACCTCATCTCACAAACTAGATCTTACATTTATACAAAACCTAAGACAAAATGTGTAGGTCGGCTCACTAAGAATATTAGAATTAAATCAATTACAAATAAGTCATGATGTGATACAACATTTTAGCTCAATATATTTACAATAATATCCAATTAATAAATCATCTCCATAACATGTCGTGCTGATCTGGAATAGATAATGTATATCGGTCCATAACCTGGACCTATCTATCGGTAACAACAAATATGTCAACTGGATTACACCAATAACCAAAACACCAAAACCATGCATCATAAACATGTCTTCAACATAGTCAAGTGATCTCTAGATGATACCAAGTCATCATCAGTGTCGATGAACCATATAACCTACCGATGAGCATATACCGGTGACTGAACACAAGTCACTAGCCTTTCTGGTGAACACAATGTGTTGGTTTAACAATAAACCAATATAACCATTATGCCAAAACAACAATGTAAATCTCCAGAAGGATAAGTGTTGACGTCAATGAAAAAAACTAATGCAACACATCCATAATACCAACACTGATATCTTCTTTAGTGTGAAGATCAACCCATACATTTTGAGGTGATGAACATGAGTGAAGGCCCTCTTTATCTTGTACTTCATCCCTCAGTAGTCAAAGTCTTTTCTCTCCTTGAACTTCCTCAACTTGATATCTTGAAGTTTGGTGTCCATTGCTTTGGCTCTTGCTGAGGTGTTCAAAGAATACCAACCAATGTGTAATGGATTATGAGAAGAAATGTTGATACCTAGTTTGTGATTGGAAAGTTGTATTACATGAATTGTCATCAATTGCCTTGCCAACTGTATAACGCCCCTCCAAGGAACCCTAGTGTAGCAACAACTAATAACTGAAATACGTAATTTTTTTTAATTTTTTCTCTTAAAGGGAAACATAACACATCAACCATCTTTAACTCAATAGAACACTAAGAAAACACATTACACCACTTAGAATAAAACATAACAATATTTAGCAAAAGATAAACACATCACATAATATAACTCTAAGGGTTCCCTAACATCGCTACTAGAAACACTCACTATCATATGTCAACCATAAAACTCATCACATAAACATCTATACTAAGTTAATTTTAAAACACCAAATGAAATATTCCTATAAAAACCTTCATTAAGAAATAAGAACATAAATGTAACTCACTTAATTATATTTACTTGCAAGATATATATTGTTACCAATGCATATAAATAGTTATGCAATCCTTTACTTTATTTTGGGAGGATATATTACAAATGACAATATAATGGTAAATCATCTCACAACTGAAATATGAAGATACTCAAAAGCACATGGTAAAGGTCCATCCAGCTGCACATGAGCAAGTCCACTAAAATATATTCCAAATGGGTGAAAAAGAATCACCACCCTACCATGTGGAACTCATAGGCCCACCCCACATGCTATGAGATCGACACAAGGCCCCAATTAACAAACAAGAAGGCTAGGGATATCAGAAACAACCAAACTCACAACCAAGACACATACAAACCACTTCATAGATTAAAAGATAAAGGTAACAACCAAAAGACCATCCAAAGAAAGGATAATAATTCAACCTTCAAAAGATCTCATAAAAGGCTTCCCAAAAGGAATATCAACCAAAATCTCAAAAATCACTTCCATAAATAAACAATCAAAATACTCCCAAAGGCTACCACAAACAAAAGACTTAATAGGATACTATGATACATAAGGCGAGAGTGTCATCACATAGCCTCTTGTGGGTTACCCTAGCAGTCTAACTCCTCTCCTAACTCTAGACCTCGACCCCCATGAACAACTCATGCAGAACTATACAATCCTTTTATGAAGACAAGGTATTGCATGATCATGTCAGCTCAACACCTCAACAGGTGGACAAGCCTTCCCAATCTCACCCTCTGCCTATACAAGTACATGAGGCCATGAGTGGGGCATAAAATTGTCTTATTATTATTTGTGAAAACCCAAATAAAAAACCCATCCCAAAATTTTTATTAATTTTATCACTTATTAATCTACTCACTTATGAGTTACCTTGGTAGTCACTTAGGGCCCCGACCCCCATAGTGAGCCACTCTCCCTTGATGCACCTACATGTCCTATACTATATGGCTCAATGAAACATCATGAATGATCAAATAATGAAATGGTAACATAAAGGTTCCATACACATGCATAAATAAAGCATTCTTCAAATAGGACTTCCATAGATAGACCTATCACAAGGTCAAGTCTTGAAACTAAAACATGATCCCAAAATAATTGTTCTTTTTTAAAAGTCAACTCAAGAATGGGAACATGAAAAATAAATCAATCAAAATAATATCAATAAGATCCAAAAATACATAAGTAACAAAGAAAAATTCCAAAACAAGCCTCTGGAACAAAATAAAATAAAATTACGAAATTGGGACCAAAATAATGATTCTGCACATATGAGCATTAAAAGACTCCAAAAATAAAATATGATTCAAACCCATTTGATAATGGTCTAATAATATTCTATAAATATTAATAAATAAAGCACATGGATTCATATAATAATTTCAAACAAGAATTAAGAAAAATCATGCAAATAAAACACTGATTCCTATACCCGATTTTGGCAAAACTCAATCTTTGAAAAACATAAATTAAAGAGATGATTTAAAACCAAAAAATACATTAAATAACACATCCCCAAACCCCCCTAATAATCCATTTAACCAATATTGCAAATTAAATTGAAATTAAAACCAGGAAATAAGGAAAAAATGAATACCTACTTGGAAACTTGTGAAAAGAAAGAGAGAGAAAGGAGAAAGTTGATGACAAATTCTAAAAAAACATGAAATCTCTTAAAAGCAACAACCATGACTCCAAATCAATCAAGCTTGAGAATTCCAAACCACGTTCAATGCAAATCCAAATTTAAACTGAAAACTGCAAATCCCTCTCCTCAAGTTCACACTCTAAGATTCTTCACAAAGTTGCAATAAAATTTTCCTTTCTCCAAACTTAGAAAAAGAATAATAATAATAATAGCAACAACACAATTAACTCTCATGAAGACACAATAAATAAAACTTAATTACCTAAATAAAGCTCACAAAGAAAAGAAAAACCCTAATCCTAAAAATATCACGTTAAATCAATAAATCAATAATATTAAGTTAATTCCAAAATAAAATCTAAACAATTAAACAATAATAAATAAATATGGAATCACCAATCACAAATCCCCTAAAAATAAATAACTCTTTCTTGACAACCAAGAAATAATAACTAATTATTTCCAATTAAAATATAATAATCCACAAAAATAGAACTAATGGTCACACCCACTTAAATAGATAACAATCCAATAAAATAATAAGAAATAAATAAACAATAATTTATTCAAGAATAATAACCACAACTAGTAAATCATTTAAAAATAATTAAACAATAAATAATAATAATTAATTTCCACAATTAATTATTAATTCTCACAATAAATAACTAATGCCAAATAAATAATAAATAATAATTTAATAAATCATAAATCATTTACTCAATAATAAATAAATCATATTTATTTAATAAATAATTAATCATTTAATTAAATAATATCCAATAACAAAAATATATACTTATTTAACCAAAATTACAATTAAAGCCACAATAAATAATAATTAATTATTAAATTAATTTATAAAACTTAGGCTATAAATAACATCAATAATTAAAATAAGAGAAAATCCAATGCACTCAAATAAATCATAAAATATTGCCAACATCAAAACAATACTTACCATTGAAAACTAGGTAATCAAATAGTGTCTACATGACAAATCTGACGGGATAAAATGAAAACTGGATAATTGTCCCTAAATTAGGAAAATGGTTAGGGATAGATACATTCAAGCCTTGTACTATCTCGTGTACAATCATTGGGAATTATAAAGATATGCTCAGACCCATGGAACCAAGTGGAGTCGATGTCTCCAATACCCTCAATCCTGCACCAAAAAACATATTCTACTGGTGAGATCAATTTTAACCTTATTAACAAAGTATTTCAATAACCGATAACCATAAAAGAATATAACAATAAGTAGAAATGAAGAGACGATAAGAACATACACCATAACACAAAGATTTATACATGGAAAACCTCAAAGAGGAAAAACCACGGTGGGATTGGTGACCCACAATATCTATCCACTGGCCAAATCAATAAATATTATAATAGGGGCCTGCACGTGTAGGAAGGCCAACAACCTAGAGTGCACTACTCATCATAGAAAGAGCCTCACTTACTACAAACACCAAATATAGAGTTACCAATAAAATTCTAAATTTAGAGAATGCATCTACTATGTTGGATGAGTTCCGGTTCAAGCATTGTCTATACCAGTTTTCACTGTGTCCTCCCTTACTGGTAACTTACTTCACATCCCAAACCTCCAAACCAATAACCAAGACTGACTACAAAACATTATATTTGCATTCAGTCGATCAACATCGCTCGCACGATATCATATTACTATAAATTCCTTCTATCCTTGTATATCTACAAAATAACCTAATCAGACTGACTTAAATACCCTTCCCAATCATAAACATAAATGCCTTATGTCGGCTTACAATGATATTACAAGTTATTTACATGTTGGCCTAGACAAAAATAAATACATTAAACTTCATGACTGATGCCACTGATCACTACCATGTAAACTTGTCGGATCAATCTCCTATGTCGACCTCATATGCCGGTTCCTAGTTTGTCGGTTTCCCTGAATGTTGGTTGCCGAATCATGAATACGGGTGAGTACCTATTAAGTATCCAGCCCAAAATGATGTGTGTTGCCATCAATGACAACACAACTAAACCAGATGAGTGTTAATTTCCAAAAATCTCCCATTTTTCCATTGATGGCAAGACTCATGTTATAAATGGATCATTAAAGTGTTGTCCTGGTTCCTCCCAAAACTGATGACCAAAACTGACCTTGCTCCCCCCGGGCTATACATTACCTCTTATGTCCTTTAGCATTTTTCACATCAACCTCTCCCCCTTTGACATCAATGACAAAGGTCGAGGCAAATAAATGAAAGAATGAAATCAAAATGTGTTTATCGAATCTAGATGTACTTGAATATATCTGGGTAAGAACCCTTCAAAAATCCTTTAGTAAGTATCCCAACCAGTTTTGAATGTTCCCAAAATAGATACAAACCCATTAAGAATGTATGTATTTAATTCTTCTTCTGTTAGGTCTGTCGGTGTGGGTTTATTCATCAATTCTATACTCTCGCTTATGAAGCAAGAAAGTGTTCAACCAGGGACTAACCAATCCTCTCAACTCTCTAGCTCGCCAGATTAATCTATACATATCTTTCTCCAAGGCTGATATCTCTGATTATGTAATAAAAATTTGACCATTAATAGCATTGTTCAATGACTGAGTACCATCAAAATCGTTAGCCAAATGTTCCAACTGAGCCTTTGCTTCTTTTATTTTTAGCTCCAGGTCAGCTGTAAGTTTGTCGGTGTTAGTACAAGACCTATATATACAACTACATTGATTAAGAGCCTCATCGATCTTTGTTAGTTTCTTTGTCATCTTGACCTTGTCTAGTGTGATCATATTGTCATAGGTGACCTTCCTAGCTGCATTGTACCTCTCTATTAACTATTAGTTCGATATCTATTGAAGAGTTTCAAACTCTTTTGCAATGTGTTTAGTCAAACTCTTAAGCTTACCAAAGGGGCTAGCTACCAGACTAGTGTATCCTAGAACTAGTTGTTGCAAAACCGGAATGACCTGCTCAATGACTTGCTTGTCTTCTTATCCTTCCTTCCTTAACTTCTGAGCTCCAACAAACATCAATTCAAAACTTCTCAGTTGCTAAATATTCCTCTGTCCAAAATCAACTTGACAGGATGAGCCAAGTGTCAATAATGAGTAACTAGAATCTCCAACCTATTGACTAGCACCAGTGGCTTCACCACTTGGTGCAATAACCTGCTCAACCTTAGCCTCTTCTATATGTACATTTGTTGCTAGAGGTTCAATATCCTCAACCTGTTTATTGCCTATATTGACATCAATAACCTCTACATATGGAATGTTCTAAACTGGTGTATCCTACTTATCATTTATAGCTTCAATGTTATCAACTGATTTTTCTATATTATGTATAGGTGATATTGCCAGAGGAATATCCTCTATTAGTTTTTGTTCCAAAACCGGTGAATCCAAACCTAATATACCTTTCCCCTTACCATCAACTAAGATGTCTTGAATACCAAACTTAGGAGGGGATACCGGTGGAGTAAAGAAATTAGGTTTATCTACAAATAATTTTACCCATGCCTCTTGGGTCTCCTTAACTATTTCATTTACTCTACCTACCATGAGACTCACATGTTGGTGTCTTCCTCAGAAAATTATTTTATTTGCATAGTCTAGACTATTGCATCTCCTCATCAGTTATAGCACCACAAATAGTCAATAACTCCTACATCTTTATATATTTATCCTCTTCAACTGTACAAATCTCCACATATTTTTTTTTCAATCTCAAGTAATTCTTTCTTATATATATCTAAGTATAACAAAACTGCTTCTCAATATACATTTGTTCGTTATCATCCATATGTACATAGTAATGCAGGATATTGCTCAAAATTACATCTTTAGTTATTTGATCAATCAATTCAACAATTGAGAGAGGAGGAATCACTTCAATACTCTTACCAGATTCAAGAGCTATATCTATATCTAATTTCTTCTTCTTGATTGGAGTAGAAGTAGACTCCTTAACTAGTTTCCTCTTCTGTATGGGTTTCCTCTCCTTCAAAATTTTCTTTGGGGCTGCCGGAGGGGTGACCTTTACTTTCTATTTCTTTCCTTCCTCAGACTTATACCTTTGTAACCTGATCTAAGTGTGGGAAATCTTTGGGGGCACAACATCAGTATCAGAACCGGATTCAACAAGGGCAATATAAGTTTCTGATTTCTTCCTCTTCAATACACCCTTGTCGGTTGTTGTTGTCGGTGGAGTCTGAACTGCTACCGGAGATGACCCTTCTTCTAGTCAAATGATCATCTTGATTTCAAAGGACATTTTCTCCACAGCTTCCCCAACTTTTTTGATTTTTCCTTCTCTTCTTGCTAAAACCTATATGAACTTCGAATTTCTTTTTCTTTGTGGTCCCAAAATTTTCTCAACTTCATCAACCAGTGCATCAATAAGAGTCTTGGCATATAAGTCCAAGATCTTAGTGATCCAGACCATTCGTGGTTGCACTGCATCCATCAATGTTTAATCCTTCTTCACCATAAAGTAGATTTCTATAGAGTACTTATCAACAATATGTTTAGGCACTCATTCTCTTTTCTTCATTGTCTTCTGAAATGATTCGAAATAACCCCATAATATGGAGTCTCTCTCCTTGTCCTGTCCCAAACCTCTTATATCATTTTTAATTTGTTTCCCCACTAGTATATCAAATGCCCATTGTGTTTTACTGGATCCCGGTAACTCATTCAAAAAGAAAAGCATCAAGCAAACAAAAAGCTTTCCATACCAGAAAAAACCTTTCTTCTTACCCTTAATCTTCCCTAGGTTTAAAATTATCTCTTCACACATCCATTGACAAAGATCATACCTATAATTTTCTTTGACCATCTTATGAGTACAGTAAATACATTAACTGGAAATTGAGTTCAATCGGTTTGATTGGGTTACCTTGTAACCGATGATCATGGTTACAAATTGAACAACTTTGTCTCTAATAGTTCTTATCCTCATTGACCGGTTGTCAAAAGTTGCACTAGTTAACTTCTCCACCTCATTGTTAGATATTTTCTTCTTTCATGGAGTCTGACTAGTCTGGGGCAAACCAATGATTGCACAAATAGCCTCCTTTGTAATTTTGTAAGGTTGGTCTAGTCACATGAATTCCCCATGGACACAACTCAACACATACCAGATCATTTCATCTTCAAATTCCAACATCTCCAAAATGTCTGTGAAACCTCGATCCTTTAGAATTTGGAATTCTGGTCTCATCGATCCCTTCCTCTCTAGTAGATTTATCATTTACATTGTTTTGATTTTAGTAGAACCTAAATTCTTTAGAGTGTAGTGGATATATGCACGAACATCTTCAATATACAGAACTCCATCTGGAACCCTAGAAAATGTGCTGACTAAATCATTGACCTTCATAATCTAAGGGCATTCCTTTAAAATTGGGTGTGGACAATCCTTGATGTCAACAAAAACAATAGGGGTAGCCACTCCTACCATAACGGGAGCTGATCCAGAAGCCATTGCAAACAAAAGATAACTCAAAAACTGATAAAATACCTCACAACCTTTGCTAGTGAAAGCTCTTGAAAATCCACACTAATTGCACTGGAATTCACTTGAAAATGCTCTTGATTTCCTTGAATCACTTTAAACTCACTCTTCTTCACTCTAAATGTTGTGTGATCAGAAATAAACCAATATTTCCCTTTAATTCTATGAAAACCCTAATATCATATTGACATAAATGCATACCGGCCTATCATACCAGATTCAAAATCCATAATCTCAGTATCGGAAAAAATTCAGACTGACTTCTCCAAGATCTAAAACAAGCTTTTAGACCACTACCAGGAGTAATGCAAGATCTATCATTAATTTTCCTCCCCCTAAGGGTAATGCCTTAGTTACCGGATGAGTTTCCTGTCAGTGCAGGGACATTTTGCTCTATCGGTTGGGTAACTGGGTTTTTTCTCTCTATCGGTTGATCTTCAGATTTCCTAACCCATTTATTCTCATTCTCCTTCCAGATATCATCAACCTTCTATTTTCCTTTCTCATCATTTTCTACCAGATTGTTCTTTCTTCTGCAAAATTTACCAATATGTCCTATTTTGTTGCATGCATAGAAAGTGAAATTTTTTTTCTAAATTTTTGTACTATATCCTTGATCATTCCTTGACCTAAATTGATTACCCATATGTCCAAACTTTCCACATGCATAGCATCTCACATTCACTCAACAATATTTTGTCCTATGACCATACTTCTTACAATTTGAACACTAACCAGAAACTGCATTATTATCCCGATTTGCTCTATTTCTACAATGTATTGCCATATGACCAAATTTATTGCAAACAAAACATCTACCATTGAATTTATGTGTATTGGGCTATCTTATCGATAATTTTTGGTTTTGGTTGATAGGTGGATTCTCCTTCTGATCGATTCCTTCAACTTCATTTGGAGTACTACAACTTTCTCCATGCTCAAATCGAAGACCTCTAGTGTCTCCCTTGTGCCTTTGATCCTTCAATAGCTCATCAATATTTGTAGAACTATCCTTAAACCTTTCTTTGTATTTATTTGTAGTATCGAGATCTCTCCTTAGGACTGCTATCAATCTTTCCAACTCCTGCTCATTATTTTGTATTTGTACCAGCTTAGTTCTCAACATATCATTTTCATGTGCCAGCCTAATGCATTCCTCGGATCTGTCTTTCAGATTTGCCAAGATTATTTGCATTCTTCTTTAGATCTTGAATCTCCTTGGACATCCTCATAGTTACAACTTGCATTTCATTCTTCATGACACTATTCTCCTGACTTAGCTTTTGACGTTGTTCTTTAAGGGCATTATTTTCTTCATCATCCTGATTTTGTAAAAGTTCCTTCTAGCTTGAGAAGATGACAACCTCTCCTATAGGATAAGAATGAATTCCATTGTAGAGTTCAAATCATCTTGCAAATTCAAGTTCTTCATCCTTTCAACATCATAGTCTTCAAGTGCTACTTCAAGTTGTTTCTCCATACTCATCTCCATGGATTCTGGATTTAGGATCTTCCTTAAGCTGTTAGACTTACTCCAAGACACTAGACTCTGATACCACTTGTTACAAGCTAGGGTAGCTACACCAAAATATCGACTTGTCAATGCCCGATACAACCACTAGACTTATAGAATCCATAGGAGGTTGTTAAACCATGTCACGAATCCCCATGAGGGACACTGGCCCACTACCAACAATCCCCCTCCTAGCATCACTCATTGTGGCCTACATGATTTGAACCTGTGACCAAGCTCTGATACCAATTGCTGGAATCCAAGAACAGTGAGAGGGAGGGGGGGTGAATTAGTGTTCTACTAATGAGATCAATTTTAATCTTATTAACAAATTATTTCAGTAATCAGTAACCATAAAAGAATATAACAATAAGTAAAAATGAAGCGACCATAATAACATACACCATAACACAGAGATTTATACATGGAAAACCTCAAAGAAGAAAAACCACGGTGGGATTGGTGAGCCACAATATTTATCCACTGGCCAAATGAATAAATATTACAATAGGGGCCTACACATGTAGGAAGGCCAACAACCTAGAGCGCACTTCTCATCATAAAAGGAGCCTCACTGACTACTAACACCAAATATGGAGATACCAATAAAATTCTGAACTCAGAGAATTCATCTACTATGCTGGATGAGTTTCAGTTCAAGCACTATTTGTACAAGTTTTCATTGTGTCCTCCCTTACCACGAACTTACTTTGCATCCCAAACTTCTAAACCAATAACCAAGACCAACTATAAAATATTATATTCGCATTTAGTCGATCAACATCACTTGCACAATATCACATCACTATGCATTCCATCTATCTATGTATATCTACAAAATAACCTAACCGAACTGACTTAAATACCCTTCCCAATCATAAACATAAATACCTTATTGTTGGCTTACAATGATATTACAATTTATTTACATGTCGACCTACACAAAAATAAATACATTAAACTTCATGACCGATGCTGATGATTGTTGTCATGTAAACTCATCGGATCAATCTCCTATGTCAGCTCATATACCTATTTCCTAGTTTGTCGGTTTCCCTAAATGCTAGTTGTCGAATCATGAATACCAGTGAGTATCGATTAAGTGTCCAACCCAAAATGATGTGTGTTGCCATCAATGACAACACAACTAAACTAGATGAGTGTTAATTGCCAACAACATGAATAATAAATCACACCAATATATGATCAATAAACCATCATGAGCGTCAATATATCTGTCTCAAATGAAATATAATTGAAATCAGGTCTTGAAACATATGAATGTCATAAATAGCCTAACAACATGAATCACATGAATGTATCCATACACACCAAAACAACAAAATTAACCACACATAAAGTTTCAAAACATAATCCATCAAGTCAGAGTAGCAAGTCTCATTACAAACTCCATTAGGATGATCTTGTATTTAGGATACCTTGGCAACATGTATGGTTAACCCTCAAAGCATCCAAACCTCATATCTAGGTGAAAGTTGGGAACTACAAAAATAAACACCGGTACTCATTCACTTTCTCCCAAGTTGCCTAAGAGACTCTTCTATTTTTTAGCATCTTATAAAAAAGGCACATGAAGTAACCAAAGAATTCATCTTGCACCCTTTTTTAATAAATTGTACTAGCCCTCAGGACCAATTGGTCATAGTACTTCCATACTAGAACTGGTGACTTGTCACCCTTGGTTGAAAGACTAGGAAATTGTCTGAGTGACATCATGATACACACCACATATGAATTCATATAGAAAGTGAGAGTAGTGGGAAAATGTGACAAATTCTCACACAAGTTGTCACTGATGACTTCTCCCAAGAAAATGTGAGATTACCCCTTCCTTCCTCTTGATCACAATATAATTGTACATCTAGATTTAAAAAATGTTAGAGTTTATCAAACCCATTATCCTACTGGGAAGAGTGATCATCTAACCAAATTCTTGAATGAAGTTGTAGCGATACAACTTGGGCCATCTGGAAAAGCAATTCCTAGGAGTATTAAGCCACTTGGCATTGATGTGCCTAATGTAGTCAAATATTCTCTGGTTATAGTCATCCAAAGCACTCTTCATAGTGATATCTACATACATAGGAGCTACAGGGATTTTGAAAATATTATCAATGGTATTTGCATCCAACCTGATAATGAGGTTCCCATCATCATCTCTAATTATTATAGTCTCCTTAGAAAAATAAGATGCACGTGCCAACATGAACTTGGGTTCTAGGGAAGCTATTAGGAAAGATGAGACCAAATGAATATGGCTATTCAAGAGCAACTGCATCCCATGTGTTGGAGAACCCTCTGTTCTTTCCAAGAATTCAGGCATGTCCTCATGTCTGATTTCCATGTCTCGAATCTCATCAATGAGAGAGACCACCTGAGTGGGATAAATTTCATTTTGGTATTTGTCATACTTATACTTCATTTTCTTATTTGGAGGCGATGTTGGCTCTTCTGACAACAAACAAGAATCTACAACACTGTGATAAAAATCAAAAGAGTAAGAACATCTTCAACAACTATAGGTGATTCCATGGTGTCAATTCCTTTGAAAATCAATATTCGCATCAAACCTTGTGAGGGTATTTAACATGCAATATCCTATTGGCATGTGATTTTCTGGTGAAGATTGGTGTTTCTTGGTTCTTATAGATTCTTAGGAGTTGTCATTGTTGGAAACTCAACCTACTGATCTAATCTGGTATGCAGTTTTGGTTAATTGGATGTCTTAGATAAAGTATTTCTAGATTAAGACTGTTAGTGCAGTTCAATATATAGTTTTGTGATCATTCTCATTTTCGGTGAAACAAGTTTTGGTTTTAGTGATCAATGATTAGTTGGTTGGGTATATCAAGAAGATTATCATGACAATATGGAACCCTCTGGTGTTGATTCCTTTGCTTGATTGAAGGTCTTATATCTGGTAGAGCAGCGAAATAGAGTACTCATCATATTTGGTGGTATATCACGTGACCATATTCTTAGAGTTGATTTTGGTGATTGATGATGTGTTTGAGATGGTTGATGAGACCTATAGGAAGAATGTGATCATGTATTTTGGGTCTGAAATATGGTTTGGTAAAATATCTAAGATGACTTGAAGATACACGTTTCATTTTTATATTTGGTGAAGCCAACTTGTGGAGGATCATTTTTGCTAGTTCTTATATATAGGATCGACTTGGTTAGTATCTTTGTGTGTGGTAATGATGTATGTAATGGTTTTAGGAGCAATTGAGCATAGTTTCACATGCACATCCTGATTTTTGATGATCTAGTGAGCAGTTGCAGAGCATAACAAGGCAAATCATTACATAAGTCACAACTGATCACCTTGAGCCTAACTAAAATTGATTTGTGTCATAGTTAGATGTTATTTTCCATTTCATCACTTAGTGTAATCCTTTTGTGATCATGTGTAAGGTAGTGAGCCTTCCTCTGGGGTTGTAGCCCTATTTTTGTAATTGAGCAATGAGCTCTAGGCAGTGTGCCTGAATGCAAATGCATTCCCCTTTTGTAATATTGTTTTTCTACTAGCCATAGTGAAAAAATATTGTGGGTTAAAATCCCACCATGGTGTTTCCATTTTGGGTTTCCATGTAAAAATATTGGTGTTATGGTTGCATGGTTATTTGTTTTGTGTTGCTGCACTTTACTTTCTTTTTTATGCATCTGGTGGCTAAAGAATCAGAATAACAAGTTTGAAATTTACAGAACATTGATTCACCCCCCTTTCAGTTTTCATTGATTCTAACAATTGGTATCAGAGCCTAGTTCCTCTGAAAAAGCCTAACAACTTGAGGAAGATCTAAAAGATTGAATCAATGGACTTTGATTTGCAGAGACAACTTAGTGTGGTACTTGAAGACCTTGATTTGGGAAAGAAAGAAGTAAGTTCCTTAAAGAGAAACCTGAGTGTAGTTGAAGATTTCATTGAGAGATTGAAATAACAAGTGAGCACTTCAAGAGACAAGAGGAAAGAGTTGATGCACAAACTGAAAGAGAAAGAAGAACAAAGCATGGAAAATTAGGGCAAGACTGATGAATGTGAAAATCTTGCTAGAGAGAATGTTGTTCTGAAGAATAAGATGCAATCCATTGTTATGAAAATGACAAAGGAGATTGAAGACCGGAAGAAGAATCAAGAAATATCAACTCAATCACTAAAAGATAGAGCAAATGAATGCTACATACTAGACTATGAGATTGATCATCTGAGGCTTGAACTATCACAATATACAAATTATGGTCAAGAACTTGAAAGACAAATCACAAATTAGAGAGATGAACTTGCTATTGCTAATAATTAAAAGGAGAAATTCAAGGCTAGCTCAATAATGCTTTCTCAACAATGCTTGATGAGATGCTAGAAAGTCAAAGACATGGAAAGGACACAAGAGGACTTGGATATGAGAAAGGAGAATCCTTTGGTTTTGGACAGAGCAATGAAAAACCTAATAATCCAAACAACAAGAATCCTTCAGTGAGACAACCTAATGCTTATAAATTTAATGGTATATGTTTTACTTGCAATAGATTCAATCATATAGAAAATCAATGCATAAGTAGGATGAATAATGGGATGATGAATAACATGATTAATAATGTTCCTACCTTTATCGGTCAATGTTCCAAATGCAACGATTCTGGTCACAAGTCAATCATGTGCAAAATGATGAACAATTTTCAAAATAAGAGATGTTTTTGCATGTGGGATGTTTGGACATATCTCTAATCAATGCAAGATGAGACCAAATCATATGAATTTTAGGCCTATGTAGAGAAATATTGTTTGCCATGCATGCAACAAACCAAGTCGCATTGCAAAACATTGTAAAAGTGGGAATAATGGTCCAGTAAACAAGAACAAATTAGATGAGAAAGGAAAAACAAAGGTAGAGGAAATTAGAGATCAACATAAGAAGATGTGGATTAAGAAAGATGATTCTAATGTCCAGAATGGCTCCACACCTAAATTCGGTGATGGAACCTCATCTGGTAACTAGGAATTTTTGGCCTTAGGGGGAGTTTTTTATGCATTCATAAAACCCCTTCTTCAGAGATCTGTAAATGATTCCAAAATTTTGCAAAAGGTTTAGATCATGTAGGCAGATGATATCCAAAAGATTGTCTAAATATTTAAGGTTCTGGTGAGCGATTTCATGAAAAACAAGGCAACAAGAAGCCAAAAGGTTGAAACATTTATTACAACCTAAAATTAGGTTTTCAAAGGTTAAAAAGGCATTTCAAAGGTTCATTCTTCACAATGTGATAAGATAAAAGTGCAGAGTAGTGAAGAGAAGAGATTTGGCAGCATAAATTGAGCTTGTAGAGATCCAAAACCTATTTCTTGCACTCGTTTGAATGAAAAGGTATTTATATATTTCATGAAGCTATCTATTTTCAAACCCTAAGTTTGAAATGGCATCTGTGTCTAGAATTTCTACTCCTTTGGTTGTTGAGATTAAGGATAGGGCAAGGCCAGTTTTTAAGAAACACCTTTCCAAGTCTATTGAAGATGATCTAGAAGGAGCATTTTCCTCAGTACCCTATGATGTTCTTCATAACAAAGATGTTAGGGCATACATCCATTGCGATCTTGAGGATCTCGAGAGTGCCAAGATGCTATCCCTATATAACAACATTTGGTGGACAGCTTGGGAAACCTAAAACCAGAATTCAAGACAAGGGTTTCATGTAGTTCATCCATTTCCCATCATTTGATGAAGTGGAATGGATTTGGTATGTACTGAGAAGGGTCCATGATGAGTTCATGTGGTTAGATAGGCCCCATAAGATCACCAAGTAGGCAATTCAAGCTGTAACATGCATGAGTACAACCGGTGAAGTACCTATTCTAAGGAAGGTATCAAATAACACTATGATAGCCAAGTTACCAGATCAAAGTTTGACAATAGAGAAATTACTATCAGTTACATCTTGGAGCATGATGTCAGATTAGCATCAATGGTAGTTGGTTACAAGGTCTATCAATCAAGTAGGTAGAACTTGGTTTCTGGTACTACAATCTTTTCATCATATCATATCCTAAAAGAAGATAAAAGATATGATTTATGTGAACTTCTTTTGAGCAAATTATTGAGTAACTTAAAAAAGATAAAAAAAGATAAAAAGAAAACCTTCAAGTTTGGTTCCCTTATCATTTGTTTGGCATTAGTCTTCCTAAGTGAGATCCCTAGTATAAAAGGGAAGGTCCAATGGGCCTATGATAAACCAATGGCCATGCAAGTCAAGGAAGGGTTGCTGGGAATTGGTGACAATGTTATGAGGATATCCACATTATGGGGATACTTAAAGAGTTTTCAATCCACTATGAAGAGAAGAGAGAGAATCCACAAAGCCATAGTGGAGAAGTATGAGAAAACCATTTATTTCATGGTATATAAGGATCAATGCCTAATGGAGGCAGTAGAGCCAAGGATAGTGTGGATCATCCCCATGGTGTATGAGGTTGATGCAGACACACTTGAGGTATATGCACAACATATATTGATTCAATTCTTAGACAACAAGAATCTAAGATTTGGTACCTTTATGGAGAGGAGCCTAAGCTTGCACAAGAAATTCTCTGAGCTGACAAGAAAGAGAAAGATCAGGAAGGAAGTGGAGGCTATTGCAGAATAGATGAGATTGAAAAAAGAGGTTGTAAAAAGGGCAAGATATCAAAATATATTGAGAGAAGAGTATGTAATCAAGACACAACCCAAACCAGGAAACCCTCCTAAGTAATCCAAGGCAAAGTCTAGAAGATCTACACCTCTCTCTAGAGTGAAGAAACCAATACCTCCACCCAAGCCCAAGCCAACAATATCAACCGGTGGAGTTGAGAAAAGGAAAAAGGAGAATCCTTCAAGGGAGTATGTAGGAGCTGAGGAGGAGACATAGTTAGATGAGGAAGTCCAAAAAGTTAAGAAGACTACTACTTATGCTAGAGTAGTCAAAAAGCTATCCGGTGATGCTCCAACCTCCAAGAAGACAAAGACTCAAGGAGAGCCATCCGAAAAGCCTAGAGGAAGCAAGAAGAAGAAATCTGAGATAGATGAAGTTCTAGAGTTTGGTAAGGTTAAGATCATCCCTCCTAAATCCTTAGAAGAAATCAAGAATGAAATTGTAAAGGATGGAAATTTGAATAATCTTGCTATATACTATGAGAATGATGATGACAAGGAGAAGAGGGAAATTGAAGAAGTAGTTGTTTAGTTTATGAATAACTTCAGTAGAGTTCTGACTGAACTATCATCTGAGATTCCTAAAGAGTTATATGACATTTTGGATATCCAGATAAATGCTTCTTGTGGGAAAGATGAAGAAATGCAAGAGTATGTTTTATAAAACAATTTTTCAGTCATATCAAGAGATGAAGTTGAAAGATTATTAAAGTTGGAAAAAGAGAAATTTAGAAGCAAGAGGAGATTTAAAATAATTATGCTTGGTAAAATTGATGAAGTTGCAAAAGAGATAGAGAAAATAATAAAAGACTTTTTGTTAGAGCTGAGATATGAGGTTAATCTATCATATTTTGCCATCTACTCGATAAAGCACATTCCTAAAGACACTTCCATTCCAAAAGTAACTACAGAAGTCTATGGTGGTTTGAAGGATCAACCATTTGTTGATACGTTTGAGAAAGATGATGTAAAAGATGCACCTATTGAGAATCTAGCAACAGATATATCTGGTGAAGCTACTCAGGACACTCCCAAGATAGAAATAATTGTAAAGATGATAGATGAGGAGATAGAAAAAGGTGAAAAGGGTGTGAGTGCAGAGATTGAAAAGGAAAAGGGTGATGAGCCAACAAAGAAACCTCCGGTAACCATGATTATGACCAATGTCACTGACAAAGGTAAGGAGATTGATGTAGAGGGTGATTTTTCTCATGGTCTGGTGGATTTGAGCACCTTATCCCCTCTTCAAGAATTGAAACTTGCCACTCAAACTCATATCAAGGCAAGTCAAGACTTGTTAAAATCTCAGTCTGAAGATAAAGAGATCATCTCTCTTACAACTAAGGTTTTGGAAAAGATTTTTCCTAGTATCACTCAGGACTCTGGTGCTTCTCCCTTCAAAAAGCTTAAGAACATGTTAAATGCTATTAACACTCATTTTGTATCATTAGAGAAGACTGCAGAAGAATCTGTATAGAAATGATTTAATGAGATGAGATTGCAAAAATATTTGAAAGAAGTTGAGAGAGATAGAGAGAGCCTAAAGACTTCTATGAAGAGTGTAGAAGAGGCATTGGATGAAGGCTAGTAAAATTTTCAAATCATGTACATTTTTTCCCAAATTTAATGCAGACATGGATCAGAAAATAATAGATCTTGAGGGTAAGTTAGCATGTATAAGTTATTCTTTTGCACCCAAATTAGTTTTTTTGAGTTCTCTTGAAGCACAAATTTTGGATTATACCAATAAGATAAAGGATTTGAATAAAGACAAGGATAAAATTTTGAGTAGAGTGGGTGAATTGAGAAGTTTAATAAGTCCTTGGATGGACACCTTACTTGGAGCATAATAGGATGCAATCAGTGCCTTAGATAAATTGGTCCCATCTAGTCTTCAAAGTTTTGAGAATCATGCATTCATGTATAGTGCCCTAATAAATGTTTTGGAGTGTTTCTTGAGAGGATGGAACAAATATTTGGAATCCTTGAAGGTGACCTATTCATACATCTTTAAGTTCATGTAATCAATTACATTCATTTATTCTTTTATACATAAGTTTTGGGAGATTCCCACCCTTTGTCATTGATGTCAAAGGGGGAGAGAGAGAGAAATGAAAAATGGAAGAATCCTTATAGATTGATGCACATCTTTAGAGGTAGTCAACTAGTTAGTGAGTGTACACATTTTTAGATTGTTGAATTGCTTGCAGTGATTGGAGCACTAATCATTTTTCACCAGTGTTGCCATCAATGCCAAAGGGGGAGACTGTTGGAATTTGATGTTTTGGTGATGCTCCAATAAAGATTGGTGTTTATTGATGCTTATAGATTCTTAGGAGTTATCATTGATGGCAACTTAGCCTACTAATCTAATCTTGTATGGAGTTTTGGCTAACCAAATGTCTTGGATAAAGTATTTCTGAATTAAGACTATCACTGCAGTTCAATATACAATTTTGTAATCATTCTCATTTTCGGTGAAGAAGGTTTTGGTTTTGGTCATTAGTGATTAGTTGGTTGGGTATATGAAGCAGATTATCATGACAATCCAGCCTCTAGTTTTGTTTCTTATGGTTGATTGAAGGTTTGGTATCTGGTAGAGCAACAAAATAGAGTATTCATCATATTTGGTGGTATATCATGTGACTGGATTCTTAGAGTTGATTCCAATGATTGGTGATGTGTTTGAGATGGTTGATGAGACCTATAGGAAGTGTGTGCATGTATTTTGGGTTTAGAATATGGTTCGGTAAAATATCTAAGCCAACTTACAACTACATGTTTCATTTTTAATATTTGGGAAGCCGACTTGTGGAAGATCATTTTTGTTTGTTCAAATATATAAGATTGACTTGGTTAGCATCTTTGTGTGTGGTAATGATGTATGTAATGGTTTTAGGAGCGATTGAGCACAATTTCACATGTGCAACCTGATTTTTGATGATTTGGTGAGGAGTTACAAAGCAGATTAGAGAAGATCATTACATCAGTCAGAGCGAATCACCTTGAGCCTAACCAAAACTAATTTGTGGCATAGTTAGATGTTAATTTCTAGTTTGGTACTCAGTGTAACCCTTTTGTAATTATTTGTAAGGCAGTGAGCCTTCCTCTAGGGTTGTAGCCCTATTTTTGTAATTGAGCAATGAGCTCTAGGTAGTGTTCCTACCCTTTTGTAATATTGTTTTTTACTGGCCATAGTGGAAGAATATTGTGGGTTCAAATCCCACTATGGTTTTTCCCTCTTGGGTTTCCACATAAATTTTTTTGTGTTATGGTTGCATGGTTATTTGTTTTTTGCTGCTACACTTTATTTCTTTCTTATGCATCCAATGATTAAAGAATAAGAATAACGAGTTTGAAATTTTCAAAACATAGATTCACCCCACCCCCCTCTCAGTGTTGATTGATTCCATCACAACCTGGAATGACTCAAATATTCTTTGTAGATATGCTTTGGACAACGACAGGAAAGAAAATTAGATCTCAAGAGGCTGTTTTCAAGCATATAATGTTATAACTATGAATTTTATTGTTAGGATTCCCATAGATACTGAGAGGGGGGGGTGAATTAGTATCTAACTGGTTATAAGATTTTCTTAACTTAAAACATGTAAAGCATATCAATATTGTATACCAATAAACAACAAATAATGCAATAAATAGAGATAACAACAACCACATGAAAAACATACCATAACACAGTAGTTTAACGAGGAAACCTGGTGTGGGAAAATCCTCAGTGGGATTTGTGACCCACAATATTCACTTACTAGCCAATGAGAGAATGTTACTGCTATAAGAGGGGCTTGCACATGCAGGAAGGCCAAGTGCCTAGAGCTCACTGCTCAATTACAAAATGGGAAGTCTCACTGACTTACAAAATAGATTATATAAATCCAATGTCTTGTACTGCTTCAAAATAACATCTACTATGCTAGATTCAGTACCGATTTATAGCTCTTATTCATACTATAGACACCTAAAAATGGTCAACGCTTGCGGAATCATACTTTAACATTTGCACATTGCCTCATTTTAGGTTTTTGTGTCACGTTAACATTTCTCCTATGTCATGCACTTGGTTTTTATCATTTGCGAACATCGAGTCATTCTTCTACATTCTTCATTCACCTCGCCTTCAAATTTGGTCTTGTCGACAACAATCTTCAATCATGATTTTGGTCAATCTTATCCTGTCACATCAATGTGTGTAATCATTTGTCATCATTTTGGACATTGTCAATCCTAATCAGGGTTTTGTCCTCTTATCAATCTTGTCATCTGGCGATCGATTTATCATCAATCCTTATTATTTTCAATCATGTCATTTTGTGATCGATTTGTCATCGGTCGTTGTCATGTTCGATCTTGTCATTTTGTGATCGATTTGTCATCGATCGTGGTCATTTTCAATCTTGTCGTCTTGCAATCTATTTTGTCATTGATCCTTGTCCTATTGTCAATTTTGTCATTTTGCGATCATTTCGCTATCAATCATTGTCTGCCTCAATTATGTCAATTTGGATCAATTTGTCATTGTTCCTCGTCAATTGGCACATTTATCAATCAAATAATTTATCACATTGGTCATTTATCGATTCAAAATCATGATCGACATTAATTATCTTCAATCAAGACCTAATTGTCATCCTTCCATTGCTAATTCACCTTCTAGGGTTTCATGATTTAATCATTTAACCTTGCTTGTCATTTTCTTCCTTTAGGATTAATAAATTACTTATTTATCCTAAGTCTTCTCATTACAATTAAATGTTCATTTAATTGGCTAATTATTCCTCTTTGTGAATTAATTAATAAATGACAAATTATTAATTAATTTACCTAATTTTCATCAATTTCTTAATTCCTAAATTCTTAATTCTCTAATTTCATAATTTTCTAATTCCTAATTTCAATTTCCTCCTATTTCTCTCCTAAATTCATGGAAATGACATGTCAATTTGTCATAAATTTGTCATAATTGACAATCAATCAATTTTGACATAGAAGTTGTCATAATTTGTCATAAATTACCAATCAACAAATTTTGCATAGAAAGTGCATAATTTGTCATAATTTGTCATAATTAACATAATTGATTTGCAATTTCCATTTGAATTGAATCATGCTAATCTTGTCATCTCTCCAATTCTTCTGTAAATTGGATGATCTTCATCAATCGAAGCTAATTGGTAATCAGACTATCGAATTTCTAGTTAATCACATTTCTAGTACTCTTGATCAATAATCTTGTCTACTTGCTTTCAATTATGTGTGTGCACTTGTAGGTGAGATCCACAACCAAACCATTTGAAGAGGAAAGAAGAACAATGGAGCCGCATGAAGGAGCATTCAAATCATACCTTTGGTTTGCTTAATTTCTAGTTTTGAATGTTTTTATTTCATGTCTCTATTGAGTGTTGTTTAGGATAGATCATTGCATGTTGTGCTTTCGTGATTGAGCTAATGACTAGTATTTTTACTTGCTTGTGATGATTTCCTATTTCCTAACATACATTAATTGGTGAACCTGACATGAACACTAACCATCTAACCCCTTAACTGTGTTTTTGAGTGCTTTCAAGTTGATTTGCAGGCCAAAAAAACCAAAAACAGGGTCATGCAGGGTTTTCTGGGGACTTCTGTGCCTGTGTGAAGCAACTTGCGCTTGTGTTGAGCATTTTGTGCTTGTGTTTATGACATTCTATGCCTATGTCATGGGTCCTATGCCTGTGTCATGACTTCTACACTTGTGTCAAGTCCAGAACAGAGGTAAAAATGCAGTGTGTTACTTGAAAATTGTCTTGTTTTTGCATTCTGTTTTCTATGTTTTGGTTTTTGGTACTAATTATCTGTGCAAAATCTTGGCATACGCATGGCAAAGACAATAAATCAAACTAATAACATGCTTTGTGTAGGTTCGATAGTCAAAGGATAAGCGTATCAAACTTCTAACTTTGGTTTTGCAGGTTGCCTTGGAGAAACAACCAAACTTTGTGTTTGCATTTAATTTTTAGGCACCTAGTGATTTCTAAATAGGGTGGAATGAACATTTGTTTACTTTGATTTTTGAGCGTAAAATTGGAGTAGGAGAGTATGCTCTCATCCTTCTTAGGGTGATCAGAAATCCAAATCTTCGATACCATGCTCGTGTCTTTGATTGTGTGTCACCTTTAGAGGGCCTGCCTTCCCGACCACTTTGCTTTTGCAAGCAAGTGATAATTGTGAGAAGAGAACGACCCAAAGTGAGTACAGCTAGAATACCTTGGCATTCTAACTCACTATAAACAAATACCTGATGAGCAAAAGCTTTGAAGGAAGTGTTACATGGGAATTGCAGTTACTTGGGAAGTGATGACCCTTGAACTCTTTCTCATATCAACATCTAAGTAGGGCCTCATGGGTCTAAATCGTGCTTGCACGACTACTTTTTTTTGGTATCTTGATGGGCTTAATGTCTCAATCACGCTTGCGTGACATCAAGGAGTAACGCCTAACAGAAATCCTTACTAAACACCTTGTTTTAGAGGCCAAAAACCTTTCTAGTTGCTTGATAAGGACAAGTTCGGATACTTGGAAGAGATACTAAGTTCGCCATGGGGAGATTTCCATGGGGACTGATGCTTGGCTACCCTGAGAAGTGAGTGTCGTGGAGGGGAGCCCGTGGGGTCAAGCATCTATGTATTATCCTTGAATCCCATAATGAGTCTACCTCTCAAGTACCTAATGTTCTTGCCTACCATAAGAAATGTGAGAATGAGCATGATTGTCTTGAGTCTAAGTTGAAATATCTTGTATTCTTTGCTTGTCAAAAGTTGAATTGTATCTCATTTCAAGAACAAGGCAAATTGATCCAGCATAAGATTAAACACAAGAGACATTCATCCAACAAAAGTTCAACAAGGTTCAAAACACATCTTCAAACATGGTTGTCAAACACTTTTCAAAATCTTGTCTCAACATTCATGTCACTTAGGTTTAGGTTCATCTTAGGTTTGCATTTTGCAAAGTCATTGTTAACTATCAAGGTTAAGTTTCATTTAGGTCATATTCCTTTGCATATCAATAAGAGTCATCCATTTACATGTGTCCTCTTGCATTAAAGTCATACCATTGTCATACTTTGCATACCTTAAGTCTCTTAATTAAGCTTAAGTCATTATCATATCATATTAGGGTCATTTGCATAGTAATTGTCCTTTTGTATATAGTGTCAAAACTAGGTTTTGTCATCCTTGAGTAATCCAAATCTTTGATAAACCTTAAGTCATTGTTAGGAAGTCTAGACCTTATCAAAACTTTTGTCCTTTTGTCATCCATGTCATTTCGTCAAACCTAGCTTAGTATCCAAGCATATAGGGGAGACATTGTCATTTTGTACTTTTGTCACTTAGTCCTTTTGTCCTTTGGGGTCTAGACATCATTTCAATTTCCTAAGGGTCTCTTTTAGATTTGCATTCCAAAAAGTTTGTCAAAATCTCAAAAAACAACCAAAAACATAGGTTGCATTCTTGCCATGGATTTGCATTTTCATCTATTTAAGTTTGCATTTAGTTGCATATCATATACTATCCTTGAAAAATTCCAAAAAAAAAATATTGCATTTGCATAGTGACATGTCTATTGAAACAAGGTTCCAAGCACCAATGATGCAACAAATTTTGACATATCAACCAACAATGCAATCACAATTCTATCCAATCCAACAACAAGGCAATATAGATCAAACTTTTTATGATGAAACAAGTCTCCAAATACAAAAACTAGAGGAGAAACTAGCTCAAGAAGAGGAGATATTGGAACAAAGAGTGAAAAATATTGAGAAGAATAGATCACAAATGTCCAAAATATTTAAAAAATTTCCAGGTCGAAATCAAAAGACTGAGCCAATTGATGTAAGATCTCTTCTTGAATGATCAGACATACCAGCTCTCCTCTCCCAAATAGAGATGATGAAACAATTTCAAGAAAAGAGACAACATCAATTTCAACATTATGTGCCTTCACATCAAGAACAAGAAGGTGTTTACTATTAGTCAGATTTTGAA
Organism: Cryptomeria japonica; assembly: GCF_030272615.1. Lineage (NCBI taxonomy): Eukaryota > Viridiplantae > Streptophyta > Pinopsida > Cupressales > Cupressaceae > Cryptomeria > Cryptomeria japonica. The sequence continues at coordinate 827,678,319 of NC_081409.1, forward strand.
CCATCACAACCAATTGTTCAACAGTTCCAACATTTCCAACAGACACAACCAATGGTCCAATTTCAACAATATGTCCAACCAACTATACAATGTCAACAAATAGTTCAACCAATGGTGGAATATCAACAAGTTCAATCAACATATCAATGTCAACAACCCCAACCAAACATTCAAAAACAAAGGTTGCAACAGACACCAACCCAAGTTTCAAACATGTCAGAACAATTGAACCAAGTCCAATATCAAAACATGACATCAAATCAAAAACAAGTTCAAATCCTAGATACAATTATGTCAAAACCTCAAAAGAAAGGTGGCTTTATTGCAATTCTCTTAAGGAAACTACCAAGTGAATTCTTTGAGGAAGATCAAGCTAATACACTTATGTCTAGCAATGCCTCATCCCCCCATAAACAAATTGACTCTCCAGTGGCATCTATCCCTACACCTTTAGAAGTTTCCCAAGAACCTTCTATATTGTCCTCATCAAACAATACACCCAAGGATGCAATTACCCAAGAGCTATCCATAATTGATTGCCAAGATAATCCAAATCATGATGCACATCCTTGTTATGTTTTAGAAATACAAGACCCAATGCCACCATGCACTTTATTGCCATTACCTATTTTAGAGGACCCCATTCGAAGTCCCTCTTCCTCATGTTCAAGCATTGATTCCTTGCCAGAATCCATCACAAATGTTCAAAGTACATTTCCTTCATGCCAAAACATTGATTCCTTGTCCGAATCCCCCATCCATATCCAAAGTCCAACCCTATGTCAAGAGGATAATTTAGAGCACGAAGAAATGTGTCTTAAAATAGATCAAGATCAAGATCCTAAAACCTTATCATCCCATCCAATTGTTGACCAGGATCTCATCTTCCCAGACACTCACGATGATTCCCCTATTCTTGTCCATCCTATCCAAAGTCCTATTGACACTCCATTCCTTGAGCAAGATCAAGATATCCCAGTCCATCCAATCCCAAATGATCCCCTTCCATTCCAAGAGCACAATATCCTTTCAAATCCCATTGGCATTCCACTTCCTAAGAAAGATCAAGATATCCTTTCCATCCTTTCTGATGATCCCATTCAAAGTCAAGAGCAAAGCAACTTTAAAGAGGATTCCAATGATCTTCCTCCTTGTCAAGATCAAATTATTCCTTCAGATCCTCCACAAGATCCTTTTGTTCCTCCATCTCCTTGTCCTAATGCTCCATATACACTCCAAGATAGCATTTCTTTGGATGATCCCGTTATTCCTCCCACTCCATCTTATGAGGAGCTTGTCACTGATCCATGTCCACTACATGATCCTAATCCCTCTCATGACCCTAATCCCCCTAGTGATCTTGATCCTTCTCATGATTCTAATGTGTCAGTACAAGATGTTCCTGAACCCTCGACATGCATAATGGGTTCTTCCACTTTGGTGCAATCCGATCCACTTCAAGATATCATTATTTCTCTCATATCATATCCACCTCATAATGGACTCGCATCTTCTTCCCAAAGAAAAGAGTATCCTACAAGTCAAGATATTCATAAAGGCAAAGGAGTTGACCTTCACAAGCAAGAACCCCTTCATATCAAAGAATATAGTAATGGTCATGGCTACGGAGCTCACACTCAAGATGTTGGTATCCCTCCATCAAAATCCAAATGTCCACCTTCCCCATCATCGCTTCCATCCATTCTAGGTCCCTATATCCCCCCATCTCCTATGCAACATCAGCAAAGGCACACATCTTGGAGAACCTTCCATCCATCCCACATGCCTCCATATCATTCCCATCCACACCAACATTCATTCCCTCTTCCAAGCAATTTGGATGCCAAGTATAAGCATCATAAGTCTAGTAATCCACATGTATTCAAGGATCAACATGTCCAATCTAATCGACATGTCAAAACAAAGAACAATATGATCTATAAAGAAAAAGAAATATCCAAAAGGCCACAAAGGCCCACTGAGAAAAATAAAGTAAAGTCAAAATATATATGGGTTCCTAAATCCCTTGTGCAAGTAATGCACTCCAAGGAACCACAAAAGCATGAAAAATCAAAAACCATGTGGATCCCCAAGAAGCTCCTTGAAGCACAAAAAGAACAATCCAACTTGGCATCCAAAATTGCTATTCCTCCATCCAAACCTCTCAAATTTATTCCTCCATCACCTCCTTCCTCCATTTTGGGCCCTTATGTCCCAAAATCCCAAGCTATTCCTCCATCCAAATCTCACAATCTGAGATCCATTTTTCCTCCATCAGTCCATCACCCCTCAAGGTGTGTGCCAATGTCGATCTTGCCAACATTTTCATCTACTCAAGCCCAATTCTTCCAGTACCCTATCCATTATCCAATGCATATTTTCCATCCTTCCATCCCTCTGGTCCAATCCTTTGCGTAAATCCTTGCCTTAGTTTCATCTCATTTTCCATGTCCTTATCCTACCAACGTCTTTGAGCATACTTTTAAAGGTCATGGTCCATTTTTTTTTTGTGGCTACTATCCAAACAAAAAGATGCTTGAGTCCTTCTTCCATCCCCTATCATGTGTCCATCTTCTATTGAAAAAGTCAAAATCCAAAAAATTAAAAAAAAAAGTGAAAAACAAAAAATGACAAAAGAAAAAAAAAGTAAAGAAAAATAATTCATCCACTGGTGAAAACCTGGCAAACAGGAACCTTGGGCAAGTACCATGATGAAAACCTGGCAAACAGGCATCATGCGTAATCTATGAACTTCTTGCACACCACACTTGGGGGCAGGTTTCCTCCTTCATATCCTATTGCCCTTCATTATCCTATCATACCATGTCATTATCCTTGTCCTATCATCCCTCATGTCCATTTTCCCTTTCCACCTTTGATCTTGACAAGGCTGAGGATCTTCATGAGCATCATGTATCTTGTTTGCAGCTTTCAGTCTATCATAGCTTTTGGTCATTTATCCATTTGCTTATTATAACCTTTCATCCATATTCCCTGTCTTATTGCAACTTTCTGCCACTATCCCGTATTCTATCCTGACCTTCAGTCCATGTCCCTTATCCATTCTTGGTCTTGCTTATCCTATCCATATCTTATCACTATCCATACACTCTTTTTCATTCCTTGATCTTGATCTGACATAAGGATGCAAAATTTAAACATGGTTTCAAACACCTCTTGATATGTCCCTCATGCCATTTTCCTGCTTTACATTGTCATATCTAGTCTCTTGTCCCATCACGCAATAGCCCTTGAAAATTGCATCCGTATTGTTGCCATGATAAAAGGCCTTTATCTTCCCTCTATCCACCATCATTTCAGTAAGCCTATTTATTCACTTGTCATATTCCTTGCCTTGCTAGACACTGGGGGCAAAATCCATAAAAAAAATTGAAAAATGTCTTGAAAAAAATCATAAAAAAAAAAATTGAAAATGTCTTGAAAAAATCTCAAAAACATTTAAAAATGTCCTGAAAAAAATCTCTAAAAAATCAAAAAATGTCCTGAAATAAAAGTAAAAAAAAATAAAAAATCAAATAAGGTCCTGAACAAAATTCAATAAAAAATTGAATAATGTCCTGAAAAAAAAAAAAAAAAATCAAATAAAGTCCTGAAAAAAAAGCAAAAAAAGTTGTAAAACCTCAAAAAAGCAAAACAAAAACAAGCATTTTTGCAATTCAATAAATCCCCTTTGAGCATTGATAGATCGCTGAGCATACATCCAATGACAAATCAATCCAACATTGTGCTTTCACTGAAATTATGCATTAACAGATAAACTATTCGACCAAGCAAACATTCGAACTGATCACAATTGTCATATCAATCGAACGTTACCATCCAATCATTTGTCCTTGTTCCTGCTATCATGGGTCTTATACAGGGTGTGGTATACTCAAAACCAAACTGTGTCCTATCTTAGATGGGGTACCACATGTCCTGAAACTAGACAGCATGATTGTCCTATTAGCCCTTTCAACTTTTGACAATGAAGATCAAGATGTTTGTTGGGTTTGTTTAAATTTGTGCATCTTATCTTTTTATTGATTTATCTTTGATCATGTTCCTATGTTGCTCGATGATGTCACTGAGTGATTTAGAGTGACCGGGATGGTTCATGGTCTCTTTATTATTTTGTTGTGATTGTTGTTTGTCTGTGATGTGTCTGTCTTTTGCGAAAAGGGTTGCATTTCAGCTCTGGCCTTCAATGCCATGATGCTACGCATCCATTTTGCTAAATAAAAATAAAGGTTCTCACCTACAAAGTGCATTGCTGAAAGCAAGTTTTTCTTCATCTCTAATTGTCCTCTATTTCATTTCTTCTTACTAACACTTCTTCCGTTAGTTTGGATAGTCAGTTCGGTCTCGTGCTCCGATCTCCACACACATATGCTGCATCTTGCATTCATTGGTTAGTACATTTGCATTATATCAAACATCACATTAAGCATTATATCAAGCATTTTATCCATTTCATATTATAAATGCATCAAAAATACATAAAAATACATCCATACATATTCATAAAAAGTGCATAAGTCGTCCATACATGGAAAATCATCATAAGTCATAACACATTGCATCCCATCATATCGATGCATATCATATCATATCACCATAATATTGGAGTATAAAATTGGACTATCTGTCCTCCGTATGGCCCGCAGGCTGACTACAACATGTCAAACTACATAATGTCCACTGTCTGTCCTAAGGAGCACGTGCCTCTGTCACTGGGTGCTCCCTCTGTCCTCTGCATCCCCGCCATGTCTCGCGGATGGTGTCCCTCCTGGTCCTGGCTGTGGTGGTCTCATAGGTCCACTCACCCCCATGCTATTCAATGACCTCCAAGAGTGTGCCCTACTTTCTGTCCTCGATCGTGCCTAATATGAAGGTGCTCTCTGCTCTGGTGGAACTGCACTCTCATATAGTGTCCTCCAATATAGTCTCTCCTCTCCGGTCTCTACCAGCATCTGTGCCATCTCCCGTGCACTAGCATCCCTAATCGACCCAATGAACTCAGTGCCTCTCTGTTCCGCTTGTTGTGCCTAAGCTATTGCTGTATCTCGCTATATCCTCAAGGTGGCATTTTGTCTCTCCAATGTCACAATGTGATCCTGCTGACTAGCTATGATAGCCCTACACATCTCCATCTCCTCTGTCCTAGCTATGTCTGGCTCTATGGGATTATCCTGTAATGTCTCATGATCAGCTGAGTCTGGCTCATCATCATCCTCCTCCTCCTCATCCTCATCCCCACCCTCATCCTCATCACCGCCCTCATCCTCCTCGTCCTCATCATCTCCCTCTTCCTCTCGAGTGAGTGGAAAGTCCTCCTGTCTCCTCGGTACTAGAATGTCTGGATCCGTCAATGGCACTGGCCGTCGTTGTGCAAACCATCTCTCATACTCCTCTGTCATCCCAGTGTCCACCACATCTGACCTCCAATCCCACTATCTCTATTGTAGTTGTGAAAAGTCAGCATATGCTATGTGTGGCTAAATCATACTCCCCCACTGACTCATCTCTCTATGAGATTGGGCAAACTGTGCAGTCCTCCTAGGTACATCCTGCCTCTCTCCAAACTGTTATTTGACTCTCTCTGGTAGGTACATCTCAATCACTCTCTGGCAATTCACTGGTCACCCAATCAGGTACCTCTCCTATCTACAATATGGTAGCTCCTCATGATCATCTTCCCATCTAGGGCAATCTAGGTAAGGCCTCCATGTAAACTCCCTCAGTCTATCTAGCTCATGTCGCTAGTACAATATGTATCCAAATGGACCCTGTCTCAATGCTCCCCCATAGTAGTACACATATGGTCAGTGTGGTACAACCTGTCTCTCTGTAATCGGTCGACATATGGCTATGTGCTCAAATGCCCATACCTGAAGCAATGTGACTCCACAACTCAGAGTCTGAACTCCCTGATATGCTATCTGATGTAGCTGAAAATAGAGCATAGAAAGCACACATGGTCCCCATGCATACATCGTCCCCTCTGTCACCATCCACTCTAGCCCTCTTCCCCATCCAATAGGGAATCCATGTCCTCATCTATCTCCTGCTAGTAGACATGCTATCACAACTGCTATCACCACACATCGCTGATCATACTCTCCTGCCATTGTCTCCCAGCAGATCTCCCTCTCGACGATGTCCAGATCATCTGCGTCACACTCAAATAGCCTGCACAATGAGTCTCTACCTATCATTGGGTCATACTCTACCATCTCCCCATGTATCAGAATGCGGAGGATGCGCCATACATCCTCTAATGTCACTGTCGCCTCGCTAGTCGCCAGATGGAATGAGGAGGTCTCTGAGTGCCATCGCTCTGCCAATGCAGTAAGCAATCTTGTGTTTTCCCTAATCTTGAGCATGAATGTGATGTAATATATCCCAAGTCCTGCTAAGATATCTCTGTCCGTGCTCCTAAGTCTATGTCGTAGCATGAAGCAGTCAGGTCAGTTCTCCCACGTGATCAATGGATACTATCAACTTTACATTGCAAATTGGGGCATCTTTTTGTCAATTTTAGGGTTTTCTCTTACAGGTTGCATTTCCTCATTTTCATGTCCAATCATGGTGTTTTTCATCTAATTTGACCTATCCTACCCTTCTCCCCCCTTTTCAGGTCATTTGCATGCAGTTTTGAACCAAAATTGAGTCATCTATGCACACTTGCGCCTGTGTCAAGGAACCTGCGCCTGTGTCAAGTAACTTGCACCTGTGTCTCCCTACATAAGCACAAGATTCACCCTACACAAGTGCAAGAGTCCTTTTCTGCATCCCCTATGGGCCCCACAATGTCCTGCAAGCAATCAAAATTCATGAATTTGAAAACATGGGTTTTTGAGATCCATACCGCTACTCTTGCATCGTCCGGTCGTCTGAATGTGTGTACATGTTCCTCGAGGTGATCCACCATTGGAATTTTCATCATCTCTCTGCAAGTGTCCTTGTCCAGAGCAACAAATCCTCCTCTTTGGCTAGTGCAAATGAGTTCTTTTCACCCTCTTGGTCCCATTTATAGATCTTTGTCAGTGCATAGATGGACATGCATCCTCTCCATCTTCTGCTAGTCGCGGTCTTTTGCACCTTAAATTGCTTGTCCTTCATGTATCTGGTATCCGATTGTCAATCCATTCAATCCTATCATTTTTATCGATCAATTGGCCTCTTTTCTGCATGTTTCCAGCCAATTCCTCGAGGGGGCATGCATATGTCATTATTATTGTCTGGGGAATTTTAGTTATTGTTCTTTGAAACAACGCTTAAAATCGCATTGTCTCAAAGAGGGGCAAAATGTAGACACCTAAAAATGGTCAACGCTTGTGGAATCATACTTTAACATTTGCGCATTGCCTCATTTTAGGTTTTTGCGTCACATTAACATTTCTCCTATGTCACGCACTTGGTTTTTATCATTTGCAAACATCGAGTCATTCTTCTACATTCTTCATTCACCTCACCTTCGAATTTGGTCTTGTCAACAACAATCTTCAATCATGATTTTGGTCAATCTTATCCTGTCGCATCAATGTGCGTAATCATTTGTCATCATTTTGGACATCGTCAATCCTAATCAGGGATTTGTCCTCTTATCAATCTTGTCATCTGGTGATCAATTTATCATCAATCCTTATTATTTTCAATCTTGTCATTTTGCGATCGATTTGTCATCAGTCATTGTCATATTCGATCTTGTCATTTTGCGATCGATTTGTCATCGATCGTGGTCATTTTCAATCTTGTCATCTTGCAATCTATTTTGTCGTCGATCCTTGTCCTATTGTCAATTTTGTCATTTTGCGATCATTTTGCTATCGATCATTGTCTGTCTCAATTATGTCAATTTGGATCAATTTGTCATTGTTCCTCGTCAATTGGCGCATTTATCAATCAAATAATTTATCACATTAGTCATTTATCGATTCAAAATCATGATCGACATTAATTATCTTCAATCAAGACCTAATTGTCATCCTCGCATTGCTAATTCACCTTCTAGGGTTTCATGATTTAATCATTTAACCTTGCTTGTCATTTTCTTCCTTTAGGATTAATAAATTACTTATTTATCCTAAGTCTTCTCATTACAATTAAATGTTCATTTAATTGGCTAATTATTCCTCTTTGTTAATTAATTAACAAATGACAAATTATTAATTAATTTACCTAATTTTCATCAATTTCTTAATTCCTAAATTCTTAATTCTCTAATTTCTTAATTTTCTAATTCCTAATTTCAATTTCCTCCTATTTCTCTCCTAAATTCATGGAAATGACATGTCAATTTGTCATAAATTTGTCATAATTGACAATCAATCAATTTTGACATAGAAGTTGTCATAATTTGTCATAAATTACCAATCAACAAATTTTGCATAGAAAGTGCATAATTTGTCATAATTTGTCATAATTGACATAATTGATTTGCAATTTCCATTTGAATTGAATCATGCTATTCTTGTCATATCTCCAATTCTTCTATAAATTGGATGATCTTCATCAATCAAAGCTAATTGGTAATCAGACTATCGAATTTCTAGTCAATCACATTTCTAGTACTCTTGATCAATAATCTTGTCTACTTGCTTTCAATTATGTGTGTGCACTTGTAGGTGAGATCCACAACCAAACCATTTGAAGAGGAAAGAAGAACAATGGAGCCGCATGAAGGAGCATTCAAATCATACCTTTGGTTTGCTTAATTTCTAGTTTTGAATGTTTTTATTTCATGTCTCTATTGAGTGTTGTTTAGGATAGATCATTGCATGTTGTGCTTTCGTGATTGAGCTAATGACTAGTATTTTTACTTGCTTGTGATGATTTCGTCTTTCCTAACGTACACATACATAAACCCTTAACCTATTATTCGCACAATAGGTCTGCCTTATTTTGCCTATATATTTTTCTTCCATCTATTACAAAATGTTCTACAATGATCTCTTATATATGAGTCATTTTACAACTTGCCAAGTCGGCTTACAATGATTTTACAATAATTAACAAAATATATTACAAACAAAATCCATGTCAGCTTTTGTGCCGGTATGCTTCCTTTTACTGTCGATGGTCTCTGTGTCGGTGTAGAGTCTGTCTTTGCCTATGCTGGTAAATTGTCTTGTCGGTGTCATAGGATTGTAAGGTTGCAATCAATGACAAAACCTTCAATCACCTACAATATCTCATTGGAGTGTGCATTCACCAACAATCTCCCCCTTTGGCATTGATGGCAACACTCATGAGAAAAATCCAAAAATTGTTATCCAAAAGAGTCTGTCGGAATTGTCTTACCAAAAATTTGTGTACCAAAAGAATATGTGCTCCCCCTAAGCTGATGAGTCATTTGCTAGTTATTTTTCTCATTCCACTACTCCCCCTTTGGCATCAATGACAAAGGTTGTCAAAGTTTCCACGAGTGTGGTTTCCTATTTCATCCTTGTAACCAGTTGGTTACAATCTGAAAAAGATCTACCAAAACTGGATTCAAGCTCTCAATGAACTTTTTGTTGTCTTTTATTGCGGCCTCAGTCCTCTGAACTGTACCGGTGAGGTGTTGCATTTGCTTTGCCAGTGTTTTCTGTCCTTGAATCAAAGCATCAGATATTTATTTTCTTAAGGAGGTGAGGTAATCCAATTTTGGACTAAGTCTCCATTGTAGATCTTTAGCCTTTCCTTTTATTCTTTCCTGCTCTCTTTCCAACTTTAGTAGTTCTTCCTCAAAACCTATTATTTTCTACTCAAAAACTGATAATGAATTAGACGAATTAATGAAGTTATCAGCTAGTTGATTTATTTCCTCCTGCACATTGCTAATTTTCTTGTCTATATCTACTATCAAAAAGTTAGTTTTACATGTATCCTTGTACAAAGTTTTAAATTCCTTCAGTGTACTACACAGTTCCGGTAAAAGAGTGTCAAATTTTCTTGTACACTTCTTTATTTCCTCCTCAAAGAATTTGTGTTTTTCTTTCTCTAGTCTCTCCTTGATTGCTTCCTCTTTTATTTGTTCAACTATCATAGTGTTGTTAGTAATATACTTAGACAAAGTGTCAAGTTGACCTAAAGAATATTTATTATCTATATTACACTTAGGTGCTATCTTTTTTAAAATTGGAATTGTGTCATCAATTGCCTTGTATGCTTGTCAGCTACACTCTGTTATCTTCTTGATGGAATCCAAAAGAACTTCTGTTACATTTGTTGATTTGAAATCTACAGTGGAAGAACCAACAAATTGTATTCTGCCGGTGGGAGCAATTTCCTTGCTTGTGGTGACCTCTGGTAGGTAAGTTTGTGTTTCCATTTCTTTAAGCAAAGATTTGGATTTCTCAACTATTACCGTGGCAGTGTCTCTGTATGAACCTATTCTTGTGAAGGAGCATGTTTCTCTACCTATTTCTTAGTGTTGTCACCTGTCGGTTTACCTTTTGAGCTATCACTTACCGATGGCTTATTTTCCACATCTATTTTTCTTGTTGAATCCTTATCTACCACAATATTGACTTTCTGAGTGTCAATATTCACTATATATAACACCTCAGAATTGGGATTTGTGTCCTCTTATGGTATGTCCATACTCTCATTAGCCAATTGATTGTCTGTGGTAACTATCGGTGGAGTATTAAGAGGCAGTGGGGATAGATTATCTATTATTTTTATGCTAGGTGGTCCACCAACCTTTCCTTTTCCCTTATCCTTATCCTTTTGGTATACTTTGATGGGTTTAGGGTTTCTATATTCTTCCTGCTTTTCCTTCTCTACAAGGAATATGTCCCATGCATTAGCTATTTCCTCTGCTACCTCCTTCACTCTACCAACCATAAGTGCTACATGCCAGTGTGAAGTTGAAAATACTAACTGGTTAGCCTCTGAGATCAGTTTATCTATCTCATTTGGTGAGTTGAATGGATATACAACAAGAAGTTTTTCAATTTTTATTTTCTTATCAACCTCTACAATAGCTTGCCTTCTAGCTTCAAGTCTTTTGAATAGTTCTACCAATAATTCATCCACAACTTGCATTAAAAATTTCTTGTAAATATCCAAGCGTAGGATTACCCTGTTTTCAAATTTTTCCTCGTCATCAGTTGATAATGAATCATATAATTTATTGATGTTTTTCAGATTTCCATCCTCTATTATTTCATTTAGAAGTTTGTCAATTGGAGCAATGGTTTGTTGAGTCTTCTTCTTGGGTGTTAACTTCTTCTTTGGAGTCAATTTCCTAGCTGTGGCCCTTACTTCCTGTTGTTTCTGTCTGGTTCTTCTAGGAGAAGGTGTAGATATTGTTGAAGGTTTCCTTTTTCTCACAACTCTTTTAAATTCAGTTGGTATATCACTTTTTGAAGAATTTCCAACCGGTGAAAGGTGAGTTTCCAGTTGAAGTGTTTCTAACTCATCTTCAGTAATGCCAGTTTGTTTGAGTACATCATCCTTAATAGCTTTTGCTTGCCTAGATCCTCTTCTAACTATTGCTTCAACCTTCTTAACCCTTTTCTTTGATTGAATTTGGTTTTCAATAGTCTCAGCACTACCAAATACCTCTTCTTTAGGTTCCTTAGGTGCTTCTAGGAGGGCTTTTGCATATGTTTCAATTATGTGATCATCAGTTTCATACCCCATTTCAGTAACCCAAATGGTTCTTGGGATAACTGCCTCCATCCAAATTTCATCCTTCTTAATAACAAAATAGATTTCATCCTTATACTTATTTACAATTTCTTGTGATAGTCTGACTCTTGTCTTCATCTGGGCTTTCAATGCCTAAAAGTACTCATCTATGTTCTTTTCTCTATTCTCTCCCATGTTGTTTAGTAAATCTGACAACTGTTTGCCTACCAGTATGTCAAAACCAAGATTTTTGTTACTGATACCAAGCACTTGTTTTGTTATGTGTAGCATTAAATAGACAAGTAGGTTTCCAAATCTAAATGTCCCCTTTTTGTCTTTCTTTATCTTTCCCAAGTTGTCAATTAGTTCATCTTTCAACCATTCACACACATCTATTTTTGCATTATCATTAATCATGTCATAAACACTCTTTATGCATAGGCTAGAGACTGAGTTTAACCTATTTGCATGTGTGGTTTTGTAGCCTAAAATCATGCTAATGAATTTGACATTGATGTCGGTTACATCATTTACTCTTAAAGATCTCTTATCAGATGTTGCACCTGTTAGGTTAATCACTAGGTCATTTGAGACCTTCTTTGTCTTATCAAGCCTGTTACTGGTGGAAGGTAACCCTGTCACAACTTTTACTGCCTCTTTAGTGATTTTGTGAACTGAGTCTAACTAGAAGAATGCACCATGTACCCTGCTTAATACTATCCTTATAACATCCTTAGGAAAATCTAGAATACTGAGAATTTCAGTGAAACCTAGGGTTTCTACTATCTTGTACTCAGGTTTAACATTACCGAAATCATCATAGATTACTGATTTATACATGTTCTTGATTTCCTTATCACCTAATTCTTCTATGTGACAATGATATACATTCTAGGGTGTTCAACAAAAACTACTCCTTTGGGGATTTGAGAAAAAGCACCAACATTATCATCTTTCTTGGCAATCTTAGGAACTAACTGAAATACGGGTCTAGGGAATTTAAACACTTCAACTACAGTAGGGTATGCTATGAATTTAGGAACAGATGAAGAAGCCATAATTATAAATACCTTTTATCTGCCTTAGGAATGATTGCTTGCTGAATTGCTTCACTGCTTTGCTCGGAATGCCTTTGATCTAGAATTTTTGCACTCTCGAAGGTTTGAATGCTCGGTGAAATGAAATTGGAGCCAAAACACTTGATTTATAATGTTAATTTTTCCAACCACCACATTTAATGATTGTCAGTTAAGTAATGACTTAACTTATTTGCTGGTATAGAAGTAATTTCAACTTCTCACCATCAACTGAGGGAATAATAGCATGTTTCACATTTGATTGCCAAACCCTCAAGGGAATTTTCTTCAGTTAGATGAAGAGTCTCCTACTAGTGGAGTGTTACTCTCTTCTGTTGGTGGAGTGTTACTTTGTTCTGCCAGTGGAGGAGTGTTTCTATCACCATTTAGATTTGATTTCTTGATCCATTGTTTTGAGAATTCCTACTTTACTTCTTCAACCTTTTCTTTACCTTTCAATCTAGGACCTTTGTTATTTACCAGTGAGGACTTGCTTCTACAAAAATTTGCAATATGTCTAATCTTGTTACAAGCATAACAAAGTCACATTATTTTTCTGAATAGCTTTTCCATATCCTATGTCGGTTTGTGCTCTGCATTGTTTAGATAAGTGTCCAAATCTTCCACAAACATAACATCTTACATTCATTCTACAATTCTCTGAATTGTGACCAACTTTGTTGCATTTTGAACATTGATCAGGTGGGTGTATTGGTATTATGATAATTTCTAGATCTACATTGATTTGGTCTATGACCATACTTGTTACAGTTAAAGCATTTGCCATTAAATTTATAAGTAGTAGGTTGTCTTACCGGTTTTCCTTGATCCAATGTGTTTGTAGTACCGGAGCTTTCACCAGCTTCAAAGCCAAGACCATTAGTGTCACCATTAGGTTTCTGATTTTTCAACAAGTCACCAAGTTCTTCTGAGCTTTTCTTGAATTTTTCTTTGTGCTGATTTGCAGTAGCCAGTTCTCCTTCCAAGATACCTTTTTGTCTCATGAGTTCATTTGAGTCATTCTATGCATGCATGAGATTTGTCTTCAACATATCATTTTCATAACTAAGTCTTGTGTTTTCATTTGCAACATCATTCAGTCTTCTAATCAAGTCTTCTTCATTCTTCTTTCTATCTTCAATTTCTTTACAAAATCTCATAGTCATATCCTACATCTCATTCTTTGTTGTCATGTTTTCTTGTTTCAACTTATTCATCAGATCACTAAGAGTTTCCTTTTCATCATTCTCATTTTGCATCTTTTCAAAAAGTTCTCTTCTCTTGTTTCTTGTAATGGTAAGATTTTCTTGAAGTGCTTGAATAATATCCTATGTAGCTTTTAGATCATCTTCAAGTTTGATATTTTTCAATTTTTCTGCATCATAGTCTGAGAGAACTACTTCTAATTGCTTCATCAAGTTTTCATCTCTATTGGTGTGAAGATCTTCCTCAAGCTATTAGGCTTCTAAAAATAGAGGATCAGGCTCTGATACCAATTGTTAGGATTCCCATAGATACTGAGAGGGGGGGTGAATTAGTATCTAACTGGTTATAAGATTTTCTTAACTTAAAACATGTAAAGCATATCAATACTGTATACTGGAGTAAAGTAGAAAATCGAACCCTAGGTGTTCCCCCCACTCCAAAGAGAGAGAAAGGAGGTCACTAGGATTGATAGTTTTCACTTAGGAGAGACTTTACATTCAAAAGAGTGGTTGAAACTCACAAGATCCAATCCCGCACAATGCAAGATTTAATTCTAAATGATTTTCAAGGGTTAAGACAGCAAGGATACCCTCTTTTGTAAAGAATGTAGATAGAAGGATTGAACTAGGAATGTATGTGAAAGTAAGAAAGATTCACTTGTAGACAAAGATAGAGACATGGGATGAAGCTACAGACCTGGAATTAGTAGTAAAATGTCAAGACGGTGCTGTCCTATGAATTTGAGTAAAAGTTGATGGGACGATGGTGCCCGGAGTGCACACGGTCCTCCGAAAAATCCGCGAAACGAAGGGGGCTCTGTTTGTCTCTGCACAAGGATTCCAGATCTTCAATTACAACCACATACCTGCAACCTACACACAAAAAAGAGAGGATGATTGGGGGGTTAGGGATTAGGGGTTTGCCTTCAGGTCAAACCCCGGTTTTGGAATTAACCAAGAAATGAGAATGTTGTAAATGTAAATGTTTGTAATGTAATCAAGTATTGATACCTTGTTGTAAGAATGTTTGTATTCTTACATGCGAAGGTGTAATGATGTTGTATGTTGTATGTTGTAGGTGATCTCCTCTTCAATGGTTGAATCCTTGTCTTGAATGCAACACCTAGCCTTGAATGGAGACCTAGAATGCTCAATTGCTTGAAGGAATGCTTGAATGCTTGAATGTTTGAATGTTTTGCCTATCGCTTTTGCCTCTTGCACTTGCTTGCTTACCCCTTTCTAGGAGGGGAAATGTAGTTTATATACTTGTCAATTAGGGTTAGGAGACTGATTTTTCTGACCTTAGGCTGACCTAGGAGCATTATTTTCCGAATTGCAAACATAAAGACCCAATGCCCAACAAGACACCAAGCCCAAAATAGGGCTAGGGACCAGGGTGCTGGGTGCCATGGTCCCACCTCCCAGGATAGCAGGGTGCAAGGAGGATCAGGCCAAGGTGCAGAAAAGATGCAGTTTTTGATGTCGCAAAAAGGTTTCGGGGTCTCCATTCAAGTTCAACATTGCGCTGCCATCGTGAAGACCCAAATGCATTCAAAATTGCAAGTGTCGCAATTTTATGATGCTACATTTAGCCCCCACTTTAGTGGGAGTATAAGCGTACGCCCATACTTCCAGTAAAGTACAAGGAAACAACATTGAAAGACTTTCACCACGTCAAGGAGGCAAGATACACCAAGCCCCCAGTGGACTAAGGATCTTACGACTTCGATTGACAAAGTAAAAGGGAAGATCACGAGGGAGACCCATGACTGTCAGTAGTAAGGTTCCCTCACTATGAGTCATGCAAGAAAAATACCAAAAATTTTCAAGGCAAATCTAAGTTTGCCAAGAAACTTTCAAGTATCTTGAAGAGATATGGATGGAGTGTATGCCCCCCTATGTTAAAGTGATCGTACACACCTCATCGGGGGTGATTGCTTTAAGGTAGTGATACACATAAGAAATGAGAGGGGAAAGGAGCATGTTATCACAAAGATTTAGCCCCCAAGTGTGAGATAAACCCAAGGATAATAGACACAAACCATGAGGTGACTTCGCTTTCCTTGGGGTCAGTATGCTATATGATAATTCATGTATATCATATGTATGTATGCATAATTGTTCTTCATTCCCCAATCAAGGAAGGTCACCTAGAAGAAGAGAACACATGTGTCTTTTGAGTCAACATGAGAGAGACCAAAAGAGATCTCAATGCTTTGCATCGTCCTCAAGTAGACAACACTAAGGACAACAAAGAGAAGAATGAGAATAACACATAGAAGAAGTAACAAAAGAGATCAAGAGAGGAGGAGAGAGTCTGCTATGCTAATGAACTAGTCTAGCACGTCATCCACCCCCCGATCTTGCTGATCAATATTTTGGGAAGGCAGGAAACACACTAGAGGAGGAACATCCAACATAGCAGATGGAGCTATCTCAAGATCCAAACAAGGGCTATGTTCATGTTCCAAGCCACGTTGTTCTTGTCTAGGAGCTAGGATAAGTGCTTTAGAAAATTCATTAGATAAATGGTTATCAATATCAACATATTCATATTCACTATCAGAAGCAAGAGAAGTAACATTTTAATCATGAATAAAATTTTCATCTATATCATCATCAAGATTTATAAAAATAGGATCTTTAACTCACACAGGATCAAAACCATCATGCATCTTATGTTTAGGAGATTTTGGCTCAATTTCTGGCTGAGGAGAAAATGGAATAATACTAGCTGAAGGTGTCTTTGGGGATTGCAAAGTTTGAGAAGCAGCTGCACGAGATCTAAGATGACGCTTTCGTCGGCGTTCACGCACAGAATGATTTCATCTAGTCTTAGTAGGAAGTGGAGAAGATTAAGGAGGCAGAATGTTCTCATCCTTATCACTTGGGTGTTTAGGTTGTGGTCTCTTAGGTTGGATAATAGGAGAAGAGGAAGGTCTCTTCTCTCTATAAGAGGAAGGAGGAGGAACTGCTCCATATAAAGGAGGAATATTTGGTTTAGGAAGGAGATCAAGTCCATCATGACGAGGAGGTATAGGTCTACTTTTAGAAAGTTTATTAGACATAGACATAGTCACATCCATAGGAATGGGTTGGGAATCTTCTTGAGGAAAGAAATTAGTTTTATCTTTCAAAGGAAGAACTTCCTTCTCAAGAATGATAGGAATATCAAGCTTGGGTATTAGAGGTTCACTTAGAGATAGGATCATATCTTTTTTCCACTTTTGATAAGATTTGAAAAGATAATCACTTTGCAGTGGAAGAGATTGGAATTGTTTAGGCCAAAAATAATCAATAGGAATGCTAGAAGTTCTTTCAGCTGGTTTAAAGAGACTATGATTGATAGTAACAACTTCACCATTATGGGGAAATTTCAAACACTTGTGAATAGGAGAAGCAATAGCTTTCATGGAAGATAGCCAAGGATAGCCTAGCTTCACATGAAATTGTTCGGATGATGGACTAATAGCAAAGCTCACGTCAAGAGATTTGTTATGGACCTCAATAGGTAATGTAATAGAACCAATTGCAGGAGAAGAAAATGCATCAAATAATTTCACAACCACATTTGTTTTGTCATAGATCACTTGATTCAATTGCAAAGTAAAAAGAAATTCTTCAGTAATGACATTAACCATGCAAGAAGGATCAATAAGCACTCCACGGCAAGGTGTATTCTTGACTTTTGTAACTATATATAAAGGACCATTAGGTGCCCTGATAGTTTCACTGGAATCAAATGTGATGGAAGGTTATTTAGGGATTTTTTGCTGCTCTACAAAGTTAATCACATTCGGAGTCATAGACACAAGACCATCAGCTGAGAAAGAGGAATCATTAGTCTCAACTACATTAGAGGTATGAGAAGGTAATGGATCAGTAAAAATCTTAAGATTTTGGTTAGGAAGAGCTATAGATGTGTTGCCTTTATCATTCACGCCTGAAATAGAGATAGTATTATTATCAATCAAATCTTGAATTTTACCCTTTAAAGCAAAACATTTTTCAGTATCATGCCCAGTTTGACGATGAAATTGACAAAAAGATTTGTTATCAAAATAGGGTGAATTAATCTTTGCAGGATCGATTTGCTTTATAGGAGGGAGAGTAAGCACATTTTGTTCCAATAAAGTTTATTCATAATAATATGCAATGATTCATTCAAAGGAGTAAACTTTCTTTCTTTCTTGAAAAACTTAGAAATAGGAGGCACACCTGATGCTGCATTCACATTGTTGTTGATGATGTTTTCATTAACGAACCCTCTATTCGGTTTAAACTTCCCAAATGGTTGTTGACTACTATCACCCTTATCACTTGGAGCCATAGGATTTGCTTGTTCCATTTGACTCACAGTCAGTTGATAATTGTGAAGAGTTGCACACAACTGTTGGAAAGAAGTAAACTCAGAAAACAAAAGTTTTTCTCTAATATCTTTTTGTAAATTAGAAATAAAGATTCTTTGAATATCATTGTCAGGTACTGGAAAAGAAATTTGAGCACACAAATGCTTATATCTACCAATGAAATCAGTCACTTTTTCTTTAACACCTTGTTTATAATGCATTAAATCAATCAAAGTAACTTTAGGACTTATATTGTTTTGAAATTGTTGAATAAAAGCATTTGCAAGTTGTTGGAAAGAAGTAATAGAATAGGAAGGCAACGAGCAATACCATTGTAAAGCCTTATCTCTTAATGTTCTAGTAAACAGTTTTGCAAGCAACCTTTGGTCATGAGCAAAATCGGTACATATTGTTTGAAAGGTCTTAACATGTGTTAGAGGATCACCTTTACCATTATAAAGCTCCAATTGCGGGATTTCAACATGCTTAGGGGGGATAGCTTGAACAATGTCAAGAAAAAGTGGGCTCGCAACATCAAATGTGGGCGCACTAAACTTAGATTGATTCATAGAGGCAATTTGTTGCTGTAAAGAAGAGACAGTTTGTGCAAGATTGTTAATGGTCACTTCAGTTGAAGAGTTCGTATTAGACATGTTAGATTGTGATGGAGGTATTATGTTATTGAAAGAAGGTATTGATTGAGAGTAAGGTGGTGGGACACTATGATGGTTAGTCATAGGAGATGATTGGAAAGAAGGAACCCTACAAGGAGGAACAGAATGGTTAAATGAATTGCCCCCTTGCATCATGTTCATTTGTGGAGATGTAATAGGGACACTCATTGAAGGAATGAATGAAGAAGTCAGATTGAATGAAGGAAGAGGGTTGATTGAAGAGGAAGGATTGCCCCCATGACTGGTGATCATAGGTGGAATGTTTTGTATTGAAGTAGTCATTATGTTTGGTGAAAAAGTAGGTATACTAGCAATAGAAGTTGTCAAAGGGATAGAATGATTGAATTGAGTAGGAGGTTGTGTATAACCTAAAGTTTCGGCACAACTCTTCATAGGCATCACATTCGAATCCATGATGTGTGCAATACCACGCAAAATATCAATTCCATTCTTATCACTTTGAACCATACGTTTTAGACCCTCAATTAATGAAAGAGCTTGACTATCAGGGTATTCATGAGACATCCATTGCTGAAAATCATCAAATTGGTTATCCAATTTTGAAAGTTGCTCTACAGAAACCTCATGGAGAGTTTCTTCATCATTAAGAGGATTAGAGGAATTACCCATGTCCTCGTTAAAAAGGCCATTCAAATTAGGTTCCATCTCCTCGGTAATTAAACCTTGGAAAGACTTAATTCTAAGGCTTTGTCTAACGGGAATAGTGTAAGTAGGGCTTATTGTTGTAAAACTCATGCACTAGGGAAAGAGAGAAGATTTTGAATTTATTTTCAAATTTAGAGGTAGCAAATTTCAATAAAATCAGCCAATCTCCTAGATTTAAGCTATTAAATGCAATCACGACAATCTCCCAAAATTTCAGAAAAAATGTCAGGGACCGTGGCAAACGGAGTGCACACGGTCCTCTCAACTTTTTTTGAAATTTTCAAGGATGAAAGTTATGACGATTTTAAAGCTAATCCAAAAAAATTGAGTGATTTTACAATCTGTAGATAGGCCAAATTAAAGTTGCAATCTCAAAATTGAACCCTACCAAGATTGTTGAAAAATGCACAATTTGAGTTTTGAAAAAGAGAGGGTAACTAAAATTTCGAATTTTATGATTTTAGAGGGAATACTAAAAGCAATGCAAGCTTTGAAATTTAAAAATTGACTCAATTTCATGCAAAATTCAATTTTGAAACCGGAAATCAAAGTTGTTGCAATTAAACATTTAATTTCAAAAGTCACAGTTTGCAAAAATTTGAATAAAGCACTAAAATTTTGAATGAATGCCAACACACTTTTCAGATTTAGGATTGTAAGAAACACAATTTTGACACAAAATTTCAATTTCAACAATTTTTGAATGATTAAAAGCCTTAATCCAAGCAATCACTAGACCAACTTTGACTTTAATTTTGAAAGTGTTAGAATTGATGAAATCAGCCAAGATTCTAGATTTTAGCAGAAAAATACAGTAAGATCTAACTCCCAAAATTTCGGAAAAAATGTCGGGGACAATGGCGCTTGAGGTGCACACGGTCCTCGCAACTTTTTTCAAAATTTTCAGGGTTGAAAGATATTATGATTTTGTTGCCGAATCCAAAGTTACAGCTGATTTGGAGGTGTTTTGATCAGTGAAATCATCGGTCAAAGGTTGAATCAAGAGGGTTTTAAAAATTAGGGTTTTGACACTTAACCACTTAATTTTTAGAATTAAAGCACAAATATGAATTGATAATTTGCAATAGAAGGGTAGATCTAAAACAAGCATTAACAATTAAACATTTCATAGGCTCAATTACTAAAAAGAAAATTTTAGGGTTTTTACGCAATTCACCTCTAAAATTTGCAAAAGATCAAACATGGAAATGTAATTAAGGAAGCAAATTTTCAGATCTAACCATGAATAATAAGAATTAGGATGTTCACGTCGGGTTCACCAAAATGTAAAGTGGAAAATCGAACCCTAGGTGTTCCCCCCACTCCAAAGAGAGAGAGAGGAGGTCACTAGGATTGACGGTTTTCACTTAGGAGAGACTTTACATTCAAAAGAGGGGTTGAAACTCACAAGATCCAATCCCACACAATGCAAGATTGAATTCTAAATGAGTTTCAAGGGTTAAGACAACAAGGATACCCTCTTTTGTAAAGAATGTAGATAGAAGGATTGAACTAGGAATGTATGTGAAAGTAAGAAAGATTCACTTGTAGACAGAGATAGAGAGACGGGATGAAGCTACGGACCTGGAATTAGTAGTAAAATGTCGAGACGGTGCTGTCCTATGAATTTGAGTGAAAGTTGATGGGATGATGGCGCCCGGAGTGCACACGGTCCTCCGAAAAATCCGCAAAACAAAGGGGGATCTGTTCGTCTTTGCACAAGGATTCCAAATCTTCAATTACAGCCGCATACCTAGAACCTACACACAGAAAAGAGAGGACGATTGGGGGGTTAGGGATTAGGGGTTTGCCTTCAGGTCAAACCCCGGTTTTGGAATTAACCAAGAAATGAGAATGGTGTAAATGTAAATATTTGTAATGTAATCAAGTACTGATACCTTGTTGTAAGAATGTTTGTATTCTTACATGCGAAGGTGTAATGATGTTGTATGTTGTATGTTGTAGGTGATCTCCTCTTCAATGGTTGAATCCTTGTCTTGAATGCAACACCTAGCCTTGAATGGAGACCTAGAATGCTCAATTACTTGAAGGAATGCTTGAATGCTTGAATGTTTGAATGTTTTGTCTATCGCTTTCGCCTCTTGCACTTTCTTACTTAGCCCTTTCTAGGAGGGCAAATGTAGTTTATATAATTGTCAATTAGGGTTAGGAGACTGATTATTCCAACCTTAGGCTGACCTAGGAGCATTATTTTCTGAATTGCAAACTTAAAGACCCGATGCCCAACAAGAGACCGGGTCCAAAATAGGGCCAGGGACTAGGGCGTTGGGTGCCATGGTCCTGAGGGACCAGGGCACTGGGCACCATGGTCCTGAAGGACCAGGGCACTAGGCACCATTGTCCCACCTCCCAGGACAGCAGGGTGCAAGGAGGATCAGGCCAAGGTGCAGAAAAGATGCAGTTTTTTATGTCGCAAACAGGTTTCGGGGTCTCCATTCAAGTTCAATGTTGTGCCGCCATCCTGAAGACCCAAATGGAGTCAAAATTGCAAGTGTCACAATTTTACAATGCTACAACTGGTAAACAAGAAATGATGCAATAAATAGAGATAACAACAACCACATAAAAAAAACACCATAACACAGTATTTTAATGAGGAAACCCGATGTGGGAAAAACCTCAGTGGGATTTGTGACCCACAATATTCACTTACTGGCCAATAAGAGAATATTACTACTATAAGAGGGGCCTGCACATGCAAGAAGGCCAAGTGCCTAGAGCTCACTGCTCAATTACAAAATGGGTAGTCTCATTGACTTACAAAATGGATTATATAAATCCAATGTCTTGTACTATTTCAAAATAGCATCTACTATGCCAGATCCAGTACCGATTTATAGCTCTGCTTCATACATAAACCCTTAACCTATAATTCGCACAATAGGTCTGCCTTATTTTGCCTATAAATTTTTCTTCCATTTATTACAAAATGTTTTACAATGATCTCTTATATATATGAGTCATTTTACAACTTGCCAAGTCGGCTTACAATGATTTTACAATAATTAACAAAATATATTACAAACAAAATTCATGTCGGCTTTTGTGTTGGTATGCTTCATTTTACTATCGATGGTCTCTGTGCTGGTGTAGAGTTTGCCTTTGCCAGTGCCGGTAAATTGTCTTGCCGGTGTCATAGGATTGTAAGGTTGCCATCAATGACAAAACCTTCAATCACCTACAATATCTCATTGGATTGTGCATTTGCCAACAGTTATAACTTGTCCTTGTAATCAGATCCTCAAGACCTGACTACAAATGGAAAGGTACAATTTAAAAGCAAGTGATGATTGATACTTGTAGCTAGATCTTAGAAACCCAATTACAAATGTTCAATATGTGATATAATCTCTTGCAAAGAACTTTAGCATGGGGGAAATACAATTGCAAATAAAAATATCTTAGCAAGTCAAAATGCAGTGACAAATTCCACACTTTTTGTTGGGTCTTCAAGACCTAACTTCAAGTGTGCAAGGAGGGTAGAATATATTTTATACTTGTATTTGGGTCTCTAAGACCCCACTGCAAGTGAAAATTGTTTCCAAACATATGAAACTTGATAATTCATCTTTGTATAAAGAGCTTCATGGGTTAGAATGCAAAAGGTTCACTTGAAAGCTTATGCTTTGAAAATTGAAGAAACAACTACATATTTAGGCAAAAAGGAGGAAGAGCTTGCTTTTAACGAACTTGCAATCATGTATCTGAAACTTGATTGCAAAAGAAATATGAATTGCATTTCAAAAATGACATGCTTTCAATTGTAACTTTGGTGACTCCAAAGTAAATCTTCATAAACACAAAGGGAATAAACCTTATCGGGTTAAAAATACCTGACTACACATAAAGATGAAGGAAAATACAAGCCACGGGAATGACACAAGGATGGAATCAACTACAAATAGCTTAAGGAAGGATGTGAATGAAGCAAATAATGTGGCTAGAATTCAATATATGAACACTAAAATTCAAAACCCTATCATTAAACAACAAAGATAAAGCAAGGAAAAGACCAGACCTAGAAAGAGGAAGTTGCTTAACCAAGAATACAATGACTAGAAAGAACAATGAAAGTTTTGATGAGCTTTGAAAGGATCAACCTCACACTTATAGGCGATATGAAAGAGAGTATCCTCTTTGTATTGAAACATTGGTATTGTTATATTGTATTTATTTAATATTGGAGAATTTAATTGTGATGAAGTACCCAATATTAAATGTGGGTCAAGGGTAGGTAGGAAAAATATTATATTTTATTGTCACATGGTTTAAGACATGGTTTTGATGTAATACCACTTGGTGGTTTTGTGGGAGCTTGTGTTTATTAAAACAACTACAAGGGTAGTTTTTTGTGTTGGTCAGTTAGCCAAGTTAGCATTTGTGAAGAAATCATGGCATGGGATGTGTGGATTCATACTTGGTCACATGGAGTGCTTGTTGATGGCTTATTATGGATGGTTTTTTAGAAGCTTTCCATAGTTGTTTTGTAATGGACGCATTGCTGATAATACATGGTGGATGATGTTTTTGGAGGTTGGGTTTTTCCCTCATGAGGGTTTTCCCAAGATATATCTTGTGTCACTTTTTCATGGGTATGTTGTCTGTTCTTTGCATGTGGATTCTATGAGTTTATTTTATTGAGATATAAACTGGGTTATGTGGAAATTTTCATTTAATTGGTTGCAAGTTTACTTTCAAGTGATTCATTTTTTCCCTTCTTGTGCACTCTCATATGCATTCAAAGGATATCTTATCACAAAATGGATGAGAAGACAAGTTTATATTTGCAACAAAACTGGGAGGTAAAGTGCAATCAAAGTGATCCATCTACAACTAGACAATATATGCCCAAATATGCAATCTAAGTTGCTTTTTCATGTGATATAAGTAGTTTCTCTAAGCTAATTGATGCTCTGCAAAAAAGGATCATTAGGATGTCGTCAAGTCAAACACAAACAAACAAGCAACAAACCAATAGTTTGTGTTAGAAAATCAGAAATCAAACACTATCCTAAGCAAGCATATCAAGAGAGACACAAAACATAAAATTGAAAGCTTAACAAAGACAATAATTGCAATAAGGCATCTCCAAATGCCTCCCACCATGCTTGTAGCCTCTCCTCCCTTGTTCCTCTCCTCTCTAGGTACCCAAACGAGTGTAGCTCTCAGTTTATTTTTGCACTATTTTGGATGTCTTATGGAGATTCAAGATTGTAAAATGAAATCTTTTGAGAATGCAAATATGAACAAGCTAAAATGAGATATTATCTAATTATCTAATATTAATTTTAGCCCAAAAAAAAAATATAGGTGATTATACTAAATGCTCTCTAGAATTCACAATAAGTTAGATGCATACAAGATTTTAGGATTTGGATTATGAAGAAATGGGCTCTATTTATAGGAAAAATGGAGCAATGGATGGTTGAGATTGAGTAATCTCAACAAGGGTCAGGATTGAAGGGCTTAAGATCCATGTGAGAGATTTCAATCCAATCCTAGGATGACAAATGTTAACATGAGATGGGTTGAGGGTAGAGGGAAGAAGCATTAAATGCTTGACATGACCTAAGGGTTAACTTGGGAGGTAAGGTTAATGTTGAGTTGAATGAATAAAGTCATTATCCAATAAATAATATCTTTATCCAATGGATAAACTCTTGTGCAGGAGTTAGTGAGGATACCCATGTAGGCAAGTGGATTTAACCATTAATGGTTTGGAAGACTTTAGGGGTTACCTTGTTGAAGACACAAAGCATTGCATGCCTTTCAAAGACTTTCAAGGCTTTGAGAAGTGACCCCAAGTTGGTTAGGAATATGACAATATTTAGGGGATGGGTTAGGCTAATTAGGAAGGGGTTAGAAGAGTCTAGAAGGTGGTTAGAAGAGTCTAGAAGGGGATTTAGGATTGCAAGTGGGTTTGGTGGGTGAGGGAAAATAGAATTTTAATTAAAATAAAAATTTATTTATTTCAATTGTAGTTGCAACTTGCATTTTTAGGAGAATGCAAGTAGGGGGTTTGTTTAGTAATTTAAATAAATGTTTTGTTTATTTATTTAAAAGAGGAAAGGGGATTAACTTAAATAAATAGGATTTATTCATTTAATTGATTGCAAATTTGGTTTAATGAATTTATTTATTTTAAATCAAATAATTTATTTAATTAATAGGAGAAGGATTTGAGGATGAATTAATTAAATGTTAATTTCATTAACTAGTTGTTGATGGTTTATTAATCAAATAAATAACAAATATTCATTTAATTAAGTGGATAGATTTATGTGACTGCATTTGCCCCTCTTTGAGATGGTACGGTTTATCACATTGTTTCAATGAAAGAAAAATAGGTGTGAATAAATATGCTCCACAAATGTTAATTTAGTGGGTGGTATGCCCCATTGAGAGATGGGCTGAAAATTTATGAGAAATCAAGCGATCTCTCGAAAAAGAATGAGAATTGGTGGGGATGGAGAACAAAAGAATTTAGCAAGAACAGTGCAAGAATAGATTAAATTAGAGTGAATATGGAAAAAGGGAAAGCCAACGAGTATCCTTAGGTCATGCAAGAGATACAATGCAAAGGTAGTGTGTGCTTTTGATTGATACTGTATAATTGATCAAAATTGGTTAGACAATCTAGTGCAATCGATTAAATTGCCCCAATTGAGTCAAAGTATGATAGTTAATGTCAATTGTTCGCTTGGACAATATAAAGTTTGAGTAAGTGAATCAAAGTGATCTGATGAGACTTATACAATTGATGTAATTGCCTGATGAAGTCAAGGTGTCTGAAGCAAAATACTCGTTGAGACTTAGACAATTGATGTAATTGCCCATTTTGATTATGTTTGATTGGTTTGATCAATTGATAGTATTTGCATTTTAGATTGTTTGTGGTGAATCATAGCAGCCTCGTTGAGACTAGGTCATTATGATAAATGCCTATTGTAGTCAAGGTTTGCCATTGTTGCTTACCTGTTGAGAGCTGAAGATACTTGATCAAAGTATCTGTTGATAGTCTAGGTGTGTGTGAGCCAATGTACCTATGTAGATAGAGTAACTGGCTTGAGTGTGTGGATGACTTAGTATGGGGCACACAACCCCTCCTATTAGAGATGGATGATGATGAAAGTGGCTTGATTGGGTTGATGGGACATGATGTAGGGTATGTGATGTTGATTATCAAGGCAGGGAGGGTGGGGGGGTGATTCAATGTTAGATAGATGGTATGGAAGACTTGGAACTCATTCCTATGGAAGAGGATCGACAAAAGAGAGTATGCATTGTCATTACTATGTATGAATGATATGTAGCTCTATGAATTTATGGATGGATGGAATGCAATATAAACAGATGAGATGGAATGACGATCCATAGTTCTTTATTTTTCATCATTGAGCAAGGTAGTATTAGTCTTGGACGAGGCAGTAGGAACCAAGTTTGGAGAATTTGTACTTGTAAACAAATAGTATAGATAAATCATATGGACCCTCCATTCTGTTTCATGTGTAAATGGTTGAGGTATACATTGTAGTCAGCAAGCCATAGTGATCCATGACTAGATTTTTGCATATGATCACATAGCTTAGCGAACTTCCCAAGTAGACACCATTAGTACATGCCCCAAAACTTCATTGGAAATCCTGGAGTAGCATAAGAACCTAATATGAATAAATAACTTAACAAACTGACCAAGCACTTGATAGGTTAAACAAAATTTTCTTGTCAAAAAAAATGTTATCATGTCTTTGTTTTGATAAGGAAGGATGCATCCTTGTTAAGATAGTTGTGTGTACCTACATTGATTGTGTGGTTGATTTGATAAGTGGTCATTGTTTGGGTAGTGCAAAATGTTTGATCGGTGTCCTTGCTACGGTATGTATGTACAAAGAATATGTATATGCTGTGATGTTTTTGATTGATTTTTGATGTTTTAACATGTTTTTGGATTTTGTGAGTGTTTTTTATTTTTTTATTTTTACGAATGGTTTTTTGGTATTATTT
Organism: Cryptomeria japonica; assembly: GCF_030272615.1. Taxonomy (NCBI): domain Eukaryota; kingdom Viridiplantae; phylum Streptophyta; class Pinopsida; order Cupressales; family Cupressaceae; genus Cryptomeria; species Cryptomeria japonica. The sequence goes on from NC_081409.1 coordinate 827,705,939, forward strand.
CCAGATAGTTTTGAATGAAGAACTCAATGAATCTCATGTAATGTAGAATCCACTTCCATCAATAGGTTGAGAGAATTGCCCCCAGTTTAGATGTCACTATGAAAAGCAGGATATAGGATACATGAAATACTAACCCTGATTGCAGATCAATAAGAAACCATGATTTGAATGATGGATGAATGGATGCAATGGATGTGATCACAACAAGTTTGAAAGACAATGGAGCCATAGCTTTTACAAGTGGTTCCTGTTTACCAAGTTTTCACCATTGTAGTTACCCAAGGTGCCATCAGAGTGGTTGTTCACCATTTGGATGTATGATGTTTCTCTTTACCATTTTGATGTTTTTGTATTTTCTTCAGGACATTTTCTGAATGTTTTTTTTTTTGGTGTTTTCTGATGTAGGATGGAGCCTGATGCTCTAGACATCTTATGCATAAAACTGTTTGAGGTGCATGTTGTTGATTGGATCAGCTTGCGGTTCTCCTTCTAAAGTAGCCAACTAATATGCCTCAGACCCAAATACAACAGTGATAACATATGGACCTAGCTAGTTTGATTCAAACTTTCCTTGATGTTCTCTTTTTGGTTGTTTGTGAGGATTCTCTTTCAGAATGAGATCACCTACCTCAAATGTATGAGGTTTAACTTGATGATTATAGCTTCTGCTCATTCATTGTTGATAGGCTTTGAGGTGGTTGTATGCAACTTGTCGTCTCTCATTAAGTAGTTCTAAGTCTTGAAGATGTGTGACTTGGTATGCTTCATCATCTATCAGATTATGCAAAGAAACTCATAGAGATGGTATCTCAACCTCAATAGGAAGGATGGATTTTGTGCCATAGACCAGTGAGTAGGGAGTTGCGCCTATAGGGGTTCAAATGCTAGTTTGATACACCCATAGTGTTGGATTTATGCGAATGTGCCAATCACGACCAACATCATTGACTGTCTTCTTGAGGATTCTCAATATGTTCTTGTTTGATGCTTTGACTTGATCATTTCCTTGTGGGTAATAGGGAGTGGAAAAGCGGTGTTGGATGTGAAACTTCTCACAGAGCTCACAAACATCCTAATTTTTGAAAGGGAGTCTGTTATCTATGATAATGGTCATGGGTACACCATACCAACATATGATGTAATTAAGGATAAATGAGGCGATCTTCTTGCTGATGAATTGGGTAAGTGGAACAACTTTGATCCACTTTGTGATGTATTCGATGGTGATAAGGATAAATTTATGGTCGTTGGATGAAGATGGATGTATTTTACCCACAAGGTCGCATCCCCATTGACAAAAGGGCCATGGTGTTGTGATTGGTTGCAATTCCTATGCTGGTCAATGTATCAGGTCTCCGTGGACTTGGCATTTCTTACATTTTCTGACAAAATAGTAGGAGTATTTTTCCATGGATGGCCAATAGTATCCAACGTGCATGATCTTCTTTGTTAGTGAAGGACTGCTTGAGTGAGTCCCACATATTCCTTCATGTACCTATGCCAAGGCCTTTGTTGTCTCACCCTACTTCAGACATCAAAGGAGAGTACCATCAAGACTATGTCGGTATAGGGTTTCGGCAATAATGGTGTATCGAGCGGTTTGGAGGATGAAGGTTTTGCATTGGTTATTGGATTGGTTGGGAATGGGTGTGTGATTGTGGAGGTAAGTGTAGAACTCACAATACCATGGGGATTCAGAACCGACAAGGTGACATATCATCTCAAATTTGGGGATATCATAAGAAAGAATCCAAAGCTATTCTACCAAGAACTCATAGCATGTTGAATTCTATGGAAGATCTAAGAGAGATGCAATTGTATCCATGGTGTCAACAACTCAATTCTGATCTTGGGGTATCTGCTTGAGGGTGATAGTTGTAAATGATGCTTTTAAACTATCCACCATTTCCTTGTATGGTATGAGTTTATCATCCTTGGTCTGATATTTGTCTGTGACTTGTGGGATGACCAATTGGGAGTCACCATATATCTGTAGCTCATTTAGTTTCCATTGTATGGCTAGTCCAAGTCCTATGATTAAGGCCTCATATTCTACTATGTTGTTTGTACATGGAAAAGTTAGCCTATAAGACTTCAAGATGCTTTCACCTTGAGGTGTGATAAACAAAATGCCTGAACCCGAGCCATGTCTAGTATATGAACCATCAAAGTAGAGCTTCCATGGTTGTGTTGTTGTGATCATGAAGATCTCTTCATCTGGGAAGTTAGAAATAAGAGGATGATCACCTGTGAGGGGTGCATTGGCCAGCTCATCTGCAATAACTTGGCCCTTGATAGCATTAGGGTCCACATAATATAAAATCCACTCAGTATCATCACCCATTTGGCCAAGCGGCCTATCAATGCTGCCTTGCTGAGTAGGTTCTTTAGTGGATCAATCTTTGCAATGAGTTGCACCTTGTGTGTCAATAGGTAGTGTCTTAATTTGGTGGTTGCCAATATTTTTGCTAGGCAAGCTCGCTTAATAGGTTTGTAATTGAGTTCATAGCCTACTAGTGTGCGGGAGATATAGTATACAACACACTCTTTTCCTTCTGGATTGTGTTGTGCCAATAATACTCCTAATTGCATATTTGTAGTTGAAATGTATAGCAATAGAGGTCTATTTGGATCTGGTGGGATTAGTAATGGTGGATTCATGAGGTAATCTTTAAGCATTTGGAATTCTTGCTGGCACTATGTATCCCATTGAAAGAAGGTATTCTTGTGTAGGAGATGTGTGAAGGGATGACACTTATCAGCCAGTTGTGCAATGAATCTTCGTATTGATTGTAGCCGCCCTTGTAGTGTCCTTGACTGACTGATGTTCTTCAAAGGTGACATGTCCATGATTGCTTTGACTTTGGCCAGATCTACTTCAATGCCTTTTTTTGAGATAATATATCCTAGGAGCTTCCCAGAGGTTACTCCAAAGACACATTTCTTTGGATTGAGTCTAACATGATATTGTTCTAGTCTATCAAAGATTTTATCTAATATGGCAAGATGACCTTCTCTTGTTAATGATTTTGCTAGTAAGTCATCGACAAAATATTCCATTATGGTATGCATCATATCATGAAAGATGGTGGTCATATCTCTTTGATAGGTTGCCCCTGCATTCTTTAGACCGAAAGGCATCAGATCCCAATAGTATGTTCCCCATGGGCATGTGAAAGTTGTTTTGTGTTGATCTTTTGGTACAATCTTTATCTAGTTGTACCCTGAAAAGCCATTCATAAGAGAAACCATGGCATGTCCTACTATTAGGTCCATGATCATGTTAATGTTTGGTAGGGGGAAGTCATCTTTAGGACATGCTTTGTTCAAATCTCTAAAGTCAGTATAGATATAGATGCCCCCATTTGGTTTGCTAACAGATACAATGTTGAAGATCTAATCTACATAATCGATTGGTTGGATGAAACCAACATCTAAGAGCTTCTTAAGTTCTACTTTGACTAGTACCTCAATTTGGGGGTGCATCTTGTGAAGCTTCTATTTTATCGGTTTATCTCCTTCTACCACAATAAGGTGATGCATGACCAAATGAGGATCTAGACCAGGCATGTCTACATATGACCATGTGAAGTTGATCTGATGCTCTGTACAAACTTAGGTTGTTCCTCTGGAGTTAAAAGAGATACCAAATGTATTTGATGAGGTGTCTCAGGGGTCCCCACATTGAATTCCTTTGTTTCTTCAATTAGGATTATTGAGCATTCCTGATTTGTACTAGAGGGGAGGATGTCAAACCTTTCATCCATAGGCACCTCAGAGAGGTTTTCACCGTTGGATACGCTCTTTCTTTGTACTTTTTCAGGATCAAACAGTGCCACACTATGGCTTTCACTGGAATATCCATGTTTGATTGTGATATTTTTGCAGCTAAAAGGTTTGGAATCTGCCCTAAAGTATGCTATGCTATTAAGTTCGATGGCGAATCTAGCTTTGTGATCCCCGCTTGGTATGTTATCCCGTAGTTCCAAAAAGTCAATGATCATCTCATTGTTTTGGAATTGGTCAAGACATGGGGGATTAAGTTGGTTCCATTCGATGAGTTCAGGATGGATAATGGGCATTACCTCATCAATCAGGTTAAGTTCATGTGATCTGTCAGTGAGGGTTAGAACACTGTGGTAAAGATCATCGATGGTACTCTCCCTGTCAGAATCAGACATAGGATGTGACGTAGGGTCTGTTGAAGGTGTTTCCAGTTTAGGAACCCAAGAGGTTTTAATCTATGCTTCTTCATAAATAGGGATTTCTTTGCGAGGTGGAGGCGGTGATGTGTCTTCCTCATCTGATGTGTATAGATGTATAGAGTCAAATTCCCACTCATGTGAGTCGGTGTCTAAATCACTTTCTAGTATCCAATTACTATACCAAACTGGGATATCTTTTGAGTTGAATACTGTAGTTGTGATGATTGGTGTACTTCTGGAGATGGAATGGTTGGTGCTACGAGGAGGATTATCGGTATCATTGAATCTGATACTGGGAGTGTTGGTGTTGTTGAATATGTTGTTTCTGATAAAATTATTAGTGTCATCGATGCTGTCGATGGTACTAATATTGCTGATGGGGCTATGGTATTTGTTGATGTGATTGTTGCTGCTGATGGGATTGCTAGTTTGATTGGCGGGATGGTTGGTGCTGTAGGTAGGATTATTGGTGTTTCTAGTGGGATAATGGGTTTTGCAAGGATTTTCAGTGATGTGAGTAGTGTTGTGGATGGTATTGATGAGATTCTCAGCCTTGTTGGGGTAGTTGGTGTTGTTCTTGGTGCTGCTGATATAATCAAGGATGGCCTCTTCAAAGTATTAGGTTGATGTAGAGGTTTGCTAGGTTTCCCTTTGAATCTGAGCTTAGGAAGAGTTTCCTTTTGAAAACCTAATCTAGTGTTATCTTTGGGCTTTAATTTAGGTTGCAACAGCTCATTTCATCCTTGTTTGCAAGGACCTAAAGAAATCTAAACATCATAGCCCATTCTCTGCATGATAATAAGATCATTGCCATATTTATCAGTGGGTAGTGTTGGTGTAAATAATTATTCATCTTGGATATTATTACACTTTACTTAAGTTTACTTAGGAAATGCATTTCATAATAGTTTGGGTATGAGACACTTGGGTGTTTCTACCACATTGGGATAGTGTGTGTAGGAGAAATTCCACATTTTATGGTGTTGATCTTGCTACTACTTTATCATATCCACTTATTGTGGAGTGATAATTCCACCTTCGATGGGTGATCCACCTCATGTGGAATATTATATTGTTTCTCCTACCTACCCACACCTATTTCCTACCTACCCTTGTTTCTTATTGAGCCACATGTCATGTTTGTGTGCTCACATATCCATATAGCCTTGCCTATATAAGCAAGCTCATATTCATTGTATGTAATGCTTAATGATCCAGTTGATCATATTTTTCATCTTGATAGAATACAATTTATTTATATCATCTATTTTGTTCTCTCTTATTTGTGCTTTCCATTGCCTCTTGATCTTGGCAAAATATCACATGGTATCAGAGCCACTAGAGTGTCATTGGTTTGCCAATTGAGAGAAATTTGATGCTATTTGGGGTTTGCATTTTGGAGTTTTCTATTGTAGGTTATTATTGAAGCTTGATGGGTCAAATCTAAGGTTACCATTGGATTTAGGAGGTCCAAGAAAGTTATTTTTGCCTTTTGTTTCATCAAAATCAGACTTTAGAGGCCAAATCTAGAGGCATTTGAAGTTTGATACTGCAGCGAAAATTTTCCAGAAATTATAATTTTGTAGGCATTTTTCAAATAGTGATATCTCACTCATTTGGACTCATTTTTTCGAGCAATTTTTTTTGTTTTGGGGTAGAATTTCATGATCTGTACAATGGTACAGGATTTTTCTGATTTTTGGATACAGGTTTTTTCAAAAATTGTGAAATCCCAATTTTTTACAACTTTTGAGGCTTCGTTTGGGCTCATATGGACTCCTTTTCAGGTGCCATTTTTTTTGAAAGTACATATTTTTTCATCTAATTTCATAATCTACCATCTATTTGTAGTGATTTTAAGTAGAAATTGTACTTTCTATATTTGGCCATTTTTGGCATATTTGGTACTTGCATTTTGCTTGGATCTTAGTTTAGATCACTAGCAGTATTTGTTGAAGTCTCTTAGATCTCATTTTGAGAAGTTGTAAATTGAAATCAGAAGTCCACCTTTCCATTGTTTGCAAGTGGCCTATTGTACACACACTACATATAAAGTGCCAAAATCATCATTTTTGGGGGGTACTTTGATAGAGTTAATTTGGGGGGGTGTCTCTTGTGCTTTTGTACTCTTGTGTTCCTTCCTTTTTGCTGCTATGGGTTCTTCTAAGTTTCCTCTCTTAACTCCTCATAATTATGCTACTTGTAAAATTGATGCATGGAGTAAACTAATCGAAAAAGGACTAAGTCATTACATTGATGGAACTATTGTTTCTCCCGCTAATCCTAAGGTTGATCCAGTTGGTCACTTGGATTGGCTCACTAAAAATATCATGGCAATTGGTACCTTAAGAAAGTATGTATCAAAGGATCTCATTTTTCATATTGAGAAGTGTACTCTAATCAAGGATGCTTGGAAAAAGTTTCAAGACTTGTATGGTCAAGTTGATGAGATTAGGGGATATCAAATTGATAGTGATCTCACCATGTTGGATCCCAAGAAGTTTGATACTATACAAGATTATGTCACCAAGGCAAATGAGTTGAGGGCACAACTCAAATATTCTGGCATTGATAAGAAGGATACTCAATTGATCTTCACCTTGATAGGCAAGCTTCAACAAGAATATGCAGCATTTGTTTCTAGTTTCTAAACCCATAGGATGACAATGGGTTCAAGCTACACAATGCCTACATTTGATGCTTTCAATGAAATGTTGATGATGGAACAAACTAAGTTGATAAGTATGGGAATTCTTAAGGCTTCTAAGTCTAAAGCATTAGTGGAAAATCAAGGGAACAAAGGAAATCAAGGAAAGGACAACTCAAACAAGAAGAAATGGCAATCAAAGCCTAAGGACAAAGCACCATCTTCTCCACAACAAGGAGATTCATCCTCTTCCAAGAGAGATAACTCACCAAAGAGGGAGAGACCTACTTGTGCCTATTGTAAAAATTTTGGTCATGAGGAGCGTCGTTGCCATTTTAAGAAGATTGATGAGCTCACACATATCATCAAAAAGAATAACTTTGATTTGCCTAATGTCTACAAGAAGGATGATTCATAAACTTCCACTTCCTCATACTCAAAAGGAAAAGGGAAAGCATTCATGGCTTCTACAAGTGGGAAGACTCACTCTTTTGGGACAAGAAAAGGAAAAGCTCTTTGTGCTACTACAAGTCATGATTCAGAGAGATGGCTTCTAGATTCAGGGGCTTCTCATCATATGGCATCTTCACACTCTATGTTCTCTACATTTGAGCCTTGCACCATGCCGTAATTTTTGATGGGAAATCATACATACATGGATGTGATTGTGAAAGGATATATTGACATTGGGGATAACTCCCTCAATGATGTGTTGTGTGTACCCCACTTGACAAACAATCTCCTTTCCATCTATCAAATCACACATGGTGCAAATAAGAAAGTTGTGGAGTTCACACCTGAGTCAGTTTTCATTAAAGACTTGGAGACTAGAGCTATCATTACGATTGGGGTGGTTGATCATGCATCTCGGTTATACTCCTTTTCAGATTTTGTTGATGATGATAATTTCACATTTGATGATTCTACACATGTTGATCACACTTCTTGTGATGGTTCAGATTTTGAGGAGAACTTTGGGCACTTGAACATGGGGATTCTCACATGTGACCCCATTCTTGAGCTTTGTATTTCATCTCCTCATATTGATATCACATCACCTATTGCACTTGATGATGTGGATAGTGCGACAATTTTTCCTTCATGTGATTTAGTGCAACAGGATATTCATTATCTTCCAGCTTCAGATTCATGGGATGATTACTTGACAGACATTGCAGGGTTGTTTGTGGAATCCTACATTGCAGATTTGGGAGACATCATTGATGACATTCATCTTTTCTTTGATGAAGATGATCCTTCTTCGATTGTTGTGAGGGAACACTTTGACCCTCTTGTTCATTCTCTACATGATCATTCTTTCAAGGTTGACATGATTGTGGATACTTATGTACAACAGTTGGAGGAGATCTCTTTATGTTTTGAGGAGACATGTGAGTCTTTGGGACATGTTCTGCATCCATCTCCACTAGATCTTGGAGTGCCTTTTCCAGTAGCATGGCAGAGTTTACCACCTTTGGAGGGGGTATCTTTCAACATCAACATGGGGACACTTGAGTAGTTTTTAGAGATTCCTTTCATCATGAGTTTTTTTCATACATCTTCCCTTCATGATTGGGGACACTTCATGGATACACCTTTGGTTTTGTTTCTTCCTATGGGGAGGAATGTTGTTCGACCATCATGGAGCAGTTTCTTCATACATCAAGCTTCTATCATTGGTGTAGATTCCACATTGAGGGGGGGCTTCCTAGTCTCTCTTCTTCTTCTTCTTTCATATGGGCAGGACTTTTTCCTCACATGGGGTTTTGTTCCTCACATTCTTCTATGAGAGTTCTCTTGTATAGCTTTCATCTCTCTTTCGGGGGAGGGTTTTTTCTCTCTTTCCCCACTTTGTGAGAGATTTCATTGCATTGGTTTTCATGCATTTGCATTTGTACATTGGTACCTAACATGGCCTAGTAGCTAGGACCCATCTTGCATTTCTTAGTTGCATTGTAGAATTTAGTGCATTCCCCTAAGTTGCACTTAAGGGGGGATGTTGGTGTAAATAATTATTCATCTTGGATATTATTACACTTTACTTAAGTTTACTTAAGAAATGCATTTCATAATAGTTTGGGTATGATACACTTGGGTGTTTGTGCCACATTGGGATAGTGTGTGTAGGAGAAATTCCACCTTTTATGGTGTTGATCTTGCTACTACTTTATCATATCCACTTATTTTGGAGTGATAATTCCACCTTCGATGGGTGATCCACCTCATGTGGAATATTATATTGTTTCTCCTACCTACCCACACCTATTTCCTACCTACCCTTTTTTCTTATTGAGCCACATGTCATGTTTGTGTGCTCACATATCCATATAGCCTTGCCTATATAAGTAGGCTCATATTCATTGTATGTAATTCTTAATGATCTAGTTGATCATATTTTTCATCTTGATAGAATACTGTTTATTTCTATCATCTATTTTGTTCTCTCTTATTTGTGCTTTCCATTGCCTCTTGATCTTGGCAAAATCTCATAGGTAGTTTAGCCTATGGGATGTCTTTGATAGGGTCTTTGTAGATAAAAGGCACCAAAGTGCATACCGGCTTGACCAGTGGTAGTTGAAGTAATCTTTGAGGCTTGCCATAAGTTCTAGGAGAAGTGGGTAATTTCCCAACACAAAAGAGTTGGCTTAGATTATATTCCTTAGGGCCTTCCTTAGCCATTTTTATTTTCAACTTCTCTTTCTTTGGCATAGGGATTATTGAGATAGAAAGAGAGGCTGGACCTACATATGATGTGTATGGGATGACCTCTCTGTTGTTAGGAATGATGATCTCTAGTTGATGATTAATATTTTCATAATATGTGAATGGATTTGTATCGCCCAGGATTGTGATTTCTACACTGTTATGGGGAAACTGGATACACTGATGATAGGTGGATGGAATGGCTTTCATGGTGTGTATCCAAGGTCTTCCTAACAACAAATTATATGGTAGAGGAAGGTCCAAAACTTGACAGATGATGTGATTCACCAATGGGCCCACTTGGATTGGTAACACAACTACTCCTTTTGAAGAACACTCTACATCATCATAGGCCTTGATGATTTTTTTTTTTTTAGGGTCCACTAATTCTATTTCATATCCCAATGTTGTGACCAATTGTAATGTACAAATATTTAGACTGATGCCATTGTCAATCAAGACTTACTTGATTCTGTGTTGGTTGATAAATCCTTCAATATGGAGTGAGGTGTTATGAGGTTGGAAGGATGTATTGTCACTTTCAAAGAAAGTGAGTCATGGTGATGATCTTAGATTACCAACCATAGCTTGAAATTGATTTGTATTAAGATTAGTAGGGATTGACGCCTCTTGGAGAGCTTGATCTGAGATTGTTTTATGAGATGGGGATAGGTGCAAAATCTCTAAGATGGATATAAATGCGGGCATCTTATCTAACTGCTCTACAAGATTATACTGCTTTGGGATGGAGGTTGTGCCTTGTGGAGCTTCTTTAATGGTGATCTTGCTATGACGTGTGACAAAATTGCAAATAGGGTTTAGATCTTTGATGGTGATGGTTGCAATTTGTTCATTGGAATTATACAGGTGATTCAAAGTATAATTATAGGTTGCTCATGTATAATTAGTTGTATCTGTGTTTCGCCCTAAGGTGGAAGGACCCCTTTGATCTTGTGATGGAAGTGGATTCTTGAACATGAGATGATCATTATTTGAGGTTTTTGGGTTGTGTCTTTCAATTGCAATTTAACCTCAGTCAATAAGATCTTGAACAAGATCTTTCAGTCCATGACAGTTACTTATTTTATGTCCTTTCCCTTGGTGGAATTCGCAATGTTCATTATCTCTCCACCATGGGGGTTTGACCTGAGGTTCATAGTTAGATGTCTTTGGTAAGGTCACCAGATTTGAAGAGACCAATTGATGCAATACTATTTCAATGGGTTCCCATAAGGGTGTGTATGTATGTTTTGGTTTATAGTTTTGTTGTCATTGTCTTGGTTCCTCTTGTGGTGTATTGTGACCTAGATTTTGTGGAGGAGCAACCATGTTATTTTTAGGAGGGGGATTTTGCTCCGCAAATCGGACCACAGGTTGTGCACTTTTTATGGTCCTTGCATCTATGACTCCGTCATTGACAATGTTTTTGTTCTTATTTCAGAAGTTGGGTTTATCACTGTTAAAATGTGGGCGAGGGCCATATTTTGGTTCATTGTATATCTTGATAAGTCCCTTTTTGATGAGGGCTCATTCACATTTTAATCCTTGGGTGATCATGTCATTAAAGGACTTGGTGCCCTTCATATCTAGATGAAATTCCATTTCATCATTCAAGTTGGAAATAAATATTTCCACTAGCTCTTGTTCAGGTAGTTGAAGAGAACATCTACTAGACAATTGCCTCCACCATTGTAGGAAAGCTGAAAATAGTTCCCCTAGCTTTTGTTTGGTATTGCACAGATCTGCCATAGGGACATCTCTTTCAATGTTATGGGAATAGTGTGCGATGAATTTTTGGACTAGTTCTTCAAATGTCCTAATGCCACCTGGTTATCGGGAAAACCATTGTGTGGTTGTCCCTCCCAAACTCTGAGGAAAGAGGCACATTAGATATGTGTCTTCATATGCCACTTCTAGGCAAGCTGAGTGAAATTCCCTGACATGATCTCTAGGATCTCCTTTTCCCTGATACTTTTTGAACTTAGGTGTTTCAAACCCTTGTGGAAAAGGTGGCATATGTAGTTTCCTATCAAAGGGATAGGGATAATATCATTAAGTGAAAACTTGGTAGTCTTCACACCATTGTGGAGTTGTTGAGCGAGATTCTTGACTTGTTTCCTCAACATGTCTATGTTATTAGGAGGGGGAGGTGGAGGGTTTCTTTGACTAAGGTCATATCTAAAGTTATCTCAACCTCTTCCACCCTTGTTATGGCTATGGTTTTTTGATGTTTGTCATAATTGTGCGGTATCAAAATCAGAGGGTAGTTTAGCTCCCTTTTGAGCAAGTCTTAAGAAATGAGCATTTGCATTATTTTTGAGGATTTCATCAAAAATTTGATTGAAGAGGGGGTTGTGTTGTGCTCTTTCTATTGCTTTAGGAGTGGGGGTACTAGGATCTTCATCATTTGTACCTCCTCCAATAGCTTCTTGAAATTCATTGAGGTTTTCATCCTCTTCTTCTTCGATCTCTAGTTTTTTGGTTCTTCATCTGGTGTGATCCATTTTGTTTGAAAGTTGTGTTTAAAGTGTAGTGAAAGTGATTATGATTTGGTGATGGAATGAGAGATAAATGTTTGGTAAGGTGTTTATAAGATGGATCCCTAACACTGAAGGTTTGAAGTTACCAAAGTTCCTTTCTGAATTGCTTTTTGTGTTGTAAATAATGTTGATGTGATAAGGTATAGCAAGGTTTGAGATGTGTTACAAACCCAGCTACCTAGTAATGAGAGGATGCACTCATAGACTAGTTTTGACCTGTGTAGAAATGCCTCTTAGGATTAGTTTATCCTAGATGTAGAAACACTCTAAAAAGTGATGTGTTGTTTTGATTTAAGCAATATCTAAAAAGAACTTAGGACAAGACCTTTTTATGTTTCGAGAGTTGAATGGATTGATGATGTATGAATGGGAGACTAGATAGAATGTGAACTTCAATAAAAAATTTGTGTTAAAAATGGAACAAACTCTTCCTCTTCTTTCTCAAGGGTTGGTGGTTCTTCTCAAGCTATGTTATATGTAAAGCATATTTTTGGAGAGAAAGCAGGGTTGATTTTGCCTCCTTTGTTTGTATGATAACTCAAAGCTCTGTACTGAGTAAAAGCTCTATTTTCCAAAGGCTCTTTATCTAACTCGTTGGATTTTCCTTGAAGATATAGATGCATATGATGCAAGAAGGTTCTGTGCGAGATAAAAATTTGTCTATTGAGATAGAAAAAATTCCTTCTTTCAATGAAAGCCTTTGAACTCAATGGTCTTCTCTTTAAATTGACATGTTGATGAAGATTCCTCTTTCTCAATATTTGAAGGATGGACATATAATTTGATATCTTTTTTGCACTTTTTTTGATGTTTGTTGATCAAATGTTGGATGGAAATTTGTGTTGGATGAATACTTGTTTTTGAATTGGTTTTGAATTTCTTTTGACAAGAAAACACAACAAGCACACAAGCACAATAATGTTGCTACAAAAGGCACAAATAGGTGTGGATCTAAATCAACCCAATCATGAACTTGGACCCTTTTTACAAGTGTATTTTTAGATGTTTCAAAAGCTTGAAGTCGGCTCAAATTTGTAATGGTCTGACACAATATGAAGACAAGTCAAGCACTTTTTATCCCTATGGTCAATTGGCTAGTTGCGATATTTTCAGCCCACATCTTGATATTTCTTCAAATTTGGTACTACGTACCTTATGAATCCCATCGTGGTAGGTAAGGTTGTGATATACTAAGTCTTGCATGAGCATAATAGATAGATGATCCATATGATGGGGGAATTACCACTTTTATCAAGCTACAAGTAACCTTCCAAAAAGCCCTATTTCTACTCAAGGAAATATGTATGGTGAGTATCTTGGGAGCAAAACCATGTATGCTCTTGCACTGAATTTTTCACAAATATACTCAATCAATAGAATAGGTGGACTTCTATATAAAAATGTGTCTAGTAATGTTCGATGTTTTTGGACATAAGTTCATTCTATAGTGACTCACTTAAGAGCCTTGTAACTTGTGGTGGGGGCCATATGTCCTTTCAGCAAGTTACACTGTAGGAACAACTATACCCAAGGCTACAACTTTCACTCTCACCTGATTTCTATAGTGGCTCGAAGGATTTATTGCGCAAGGTCATTCTCAAGAGTGATGTGTCTCTTGGCAGGCGTCTCTTAAAAAGATAAAATTTTGAGTGTTACTAACACTTTTCTCTTGCATCTAGGACCATGAAAGCCAAGGGACAGGATAGTGTGTGTTAGAAGTATGACCATTCGACAAAATTTTCACAAGTGTGCCAATCACCAAAAACACTTGTTCTTTTTAACCAAGTTTATAGCAATATGATCTAACTATTTGGAGATGTTGCTCCAACAAAAATGGTGTTCTTTTTAACTTCAAGGCAAAATGTTTTTGTAATCTAGGAACTTTAAATCCTGGTCAACTGAATTTGAAACACATTTTGCTTGAAGTAAACTGATTTGAACTTTGAAGGGACAAATGGTTTGTTCTTTTTAGACTTGCCCAAAACATAGTGTTGACTGTGAATTTTAGTTTGATGCAAGAAATGAAAATTGTTTTGTTGATTTTAAGCACCAAATGAAATTTGTTCCTAATTTGTAAAAAACAAGTTTTGTTGGGTTTGGAGTTTGTGGTTCTTTTTAACTTGATAAGTGAGATTATTTTTATAATCCCAAACAAAATATGTGATTATTTTTAGAAACCCAAATTTGAACTGAAGTTGATTTCAACCAATAAGAGAAAGTGAATTCATTTTATCCTAACTTTAAAGACAAAGTTATTAACACAAATAAGTTTACTTCCTAAGATTAAATTTTGAAAAATCCTACAAAATGGGGTTAGTCCAAACCTGCACAAAAACTAAATGGTTAGTAAAATTTGAATGTTTGGTGGGCTTCTACAAGCCTAATATTTTTTGTAAAAACGCAAATTTTTTTTACAACTCTTTGTTACAATAGCGCTATTCTGTGTGAAAACATAAGTGCTATTTAACACAAAAGCGCTAAATAACAAACACAAGCACTAAAAAAAGTTCAAAAGCGCTATAAAAGGAGACATAAGTGCTAAAAAAACTCTGTCAAACAAAATTAATTCTGTCAAACAGTGAGCTGGAAGCGCAAAAACTAGACATGATAGTGCTATTTAATGGTCAATAGTGCTATAAGAAGGACAATAGCACCATTTGAGAGACAATAGCGCTATTATTTTGAATAATAGCACTAAAGTACCAACTTTCAAAGGTGCAAGAGCATGAACAATGGCGCTAAAGCGTGACCCGTGTGTCAATTAAAACATGAAAAAAAGTTAGTAGTTCTCAAAAAAAGATGATCAGAAGGTTGCATGTTCAATTCATGTCGGGTTCACCAAATGATTCTCTGCAAAATGGATGGTTATGATGTTGTTAAGTCAAACACAAACAAACAAGCAACAAACCAATTGTTAGTGTTAGAAAATCAGAAATCAAACACTATCCTAAGCAAGCATATCAAGAGAGACACAAAACATAAAATGGAAAGCTTAACAAAGACAATAAATGCAATAAGGCATCTCCAAATGCCTTCCACCATGCTTGTAGCTTCTCCTCCCTTGTTTCTCTCCTCTCTAGGTACCCAAACGAGTGTAGCTCTCAGTTTATTTTTGCACTATTTTGGATGTCTTATGGAGATTCAAGATTGTAAAATGAAATCTTTTGAGAATGCAAATATGAACAAGCTAAAATGAGATATTATCTAATTATCTAATATTAATTTTAGCCCAAAAAACAAATATAGGTGATTATACTAAATGCTCTCTAGAATTCACAATAATTTAGATGCATACAAGATTTTAGGATTTGGATTATGAAGAAATGGGCTCTATTTATAGGAAAAATGGAGCAATGGATGGTTGAGATTGAGTAATCTCAACAATGGTCAGGATTGAAGGGCTTAAGATCCATGTGAGAGATTTCAACCCAATCCTAGGATGACAAATGTTAACATGAGATGGGTTGAGGGGAGAGGGAAGAAGCATTAAATGCTTGACATGACCTAAGGGTTAACTTGGGAGGTAAGGTTAATGTTGAGTTGAATGAATAAAGTCATTATCCAATAAATAATATCTTTAAACAATGGATAAACTCTTGTGCAAGAGTTAGTGAGGATACCCATGTAGGCAAGTGGATTTAACCATTAATGGTTTGGAAGACTTTAGGGGTTACCTTGTTGAAGACACAAAGCATTGCATGTCGTTCAAAGACTTTCAAGGCTTTGAGAAGTGACCCCAAGTTGGTTAGGAATATGACAATATTTAGGGGATGGGTTAGGCTAATTAGGAAGGGGTTAGAAGAGTATAGAAGGGGATTTAGGATTGCAAGTGGGTTTGGTGGTTGAGGGAAAATAGAATTTTAATTAAAATAAAAATTTATTTATTTCAATTGTAGTTGCAACTTGGATTTGTAGGAGAATGCAAGTGGGGGGTTTGCTTAGTAATTTAAATAAATGTTTTATTTATTTATTTAAAAGAGGAAAGGGGATTAAATTAAATAAATAGGATTTATTCATTTAATTGTAGGCGAATTTGGTTTAATGAATTAATTTAAATAAATCGAATAATTTATTTAATTAATAGGAGAAGGATTTGAGGATGAATTAATTAAATGTTAATTTAATTAACTATTTGTTGATGGTTTATTAATCAAATAAATAACAAATATTCATTTAATTAAGTGGATAGATTTATGTGACTACACTAATAATAGCATAACCGCTTAACATCTAGCATCAAAACTGACTTGCAAGTAAAAGTCATTTGCTACTCTGTGTAGATTGATCTTACAGATTCTCTAAAAATCCTTTTGTTTTCTATTTATCATACATGTTTTATGTCTTCATTGGTGCCTTTGTCTATCTAAGACCTGTGGATAGTGCTGATAACTCTTTTAGACCCTCTACTCATGGGGTTATGCCATCATTGTTCCTTGATGAAGTCTTTTAAAACACAAACTTGATCTTCTCTTTTGATTAAAAGAGACTAATTTTGATAGTGATTTTGTTCTTTTTCTGCTCACTAGTTCTGTTCATGACTTCATACTTGTAATGTCACCAAAATATAATGGTGGGTTAAAAATGTGTGAATGAGAGATCAAGAGGAAAACTACCCTTTCCCTCCAAGGAGAGATGAGAGTTTCACTACAGATTTCCCTTCAAACACTTTTCACGCATTACATTGGAAGAGGGGAGGAAAATTCATTAGATTCAACCTCCAAAGAAGAAGATAGAATTCTAAATGAGATGGGAATGACAAGTTGATCCCCTCTTCCTATTTGAAATGGAAAGGAATTGATTGAATTATGTATAGAGACTAAGTGCAAAAGTGACAATGAACTAATTATAACTTGAGATCAGAGTATGGGGAGGAGTTGTGCACCTGAATCTCACAACAATGTGTCGATACAAAGTCTCCCTATGAATTTGAGGAAAAGGTGCCTAGACCATGGCGGGAATGTACACGGTCCTCTGAAAAATCTGCGAAATGAAAAGGGTTTTTCTGCCTCTGCAAATGGAGTTTGAATCTAAAAGTATAGTTATGCACCTACAACCTACACACAAAAAAGAGATGAAAATGGGTTGGGATTGGGGGTTTGCCTTTAGGTCAAACCCTAGTTTTGGAATTAACCAAGTAATGAAAGAATGTACTTGCAAGTAAATGTGAATGAAAAACTGAAATGTAAATCACCTCAAGGGAGGTTGTGATAGAAATGTTGATGTAAATGCTTGTGTGGAATTGAATGTTGGAATCAATCTCCTCTTCAATGGTTGAATCTTTGACTTGAATGCAACACCTAGCCTTGAAGGGAGATTTGAGAATGCTCAATGTTGGAAAGGAATGCATGAATGCTTAAATGCTCTTGAATGCTTGATCTCATGTAAACTTCCCACTCATGCAACCTATCCAAATTTTTCAAATGAGAGGGAAAATGCAACTTAAATACATGTCAATTAGGGTTAATGAAATTTATTTTTGTCACAGACCAACATTAGGGAAGTTTTCCCTCTCACTGCACAACCTACAATGCAATCTCAGGAAAGGGTCCTACCCCAAAATAGGGTAGGGACAGGGGTGCCACGCCCCTATCCTAGTGAGTAAAGGGGCACCACGCCCCTATCCTGCCCCTTTCCCCAGGGTAGAGTGCAGACAGGGTGGTGCAGGGGCCAAGGGAGAAGAAGATTCCAAGGGTTGAGTAGTCTCCAGTCTCTAATTAGGCTAGGGGATTCAATCTCGCATGTATGAGGACCCTAATGTGGTAAAAAATTGCTAGGGTCACAATTTTTTGACACTACAATTAGCCCCCACATTAGTGAGAGTATGAGCGTACACCATTACTATTAGTAAAGTACAAGGAAACAAGATTGAAAGAGTTTTACCAAGTCAAGGAGAAAAGATGTGCCAATCCCCTAGTAGACTTAGGATCTTACGAGTTTGATTGACATAGGGAAGATCAAGAAGGGGAGAACCATGATTACAAGTAGCAAAGTTCCCCTCACTATGAGTCGTGAAAGAAAGGATACCAAATATTACAAAGCAAAACAAAGTTCACTAAGTAATTCTAAGTATCGAGAATGAAAATATGAGCAGAGTATATGCCCCCACGTTAAAGTGATCATGCGTGCCTTACCAAGAGCGATTGATTCAAGGTAGGATAAACCCAAGAGAGAGAGAGAAGAGAGGAAGCACATTATCACAAGGGTTTAGCCCCCAATTGAGGAATAAACCCAAGGATAATGAACACAAAACATGAGGTATGAGGTAGTTTTGCTTTCCTCGGGGTTAGTATGCTGTATGATAACTCATGTATGTATATGCATATAATAATTGTCATCCCCCAAAGAGGGACACTACCTTGGAAGAAAGGGAAGAGAGGATATCTTTTGATTCAACATGAAAGAGAGAAAGAAAATATCTCAATGGTTTGCATCGTCCCCAAGTAGACATTTAGAGGATAATAGAAGAATAGGGATACACATAAAAGAATGGTCACAAAAGAGAAAGAAAGGAGAGAGAAAAGATCAATAGTGTTAATAATGCTAATCTATCATGACATCCACCTTCAAGTCTTGCTAATCACTATTTCGGGAAGGTGAGAAACATGCTAGAGGTACAACATCTAGCATAGAAGATGGAGCTATCACAAGATCAAAACAAGGACAATGCTCATGTTGTAAATCACTTTGTTTGATTCTAGGAGCTAAAATTAGGGTTTGTGAAAATTCAGTTGATAAATTTTTGTCCATATCAATATATTCATACTCACTATTAGAAGCATTAGAAGTTCTATTGCCATGATGAATAGCATTTTCACCCATTTCTTCATCAAATTTTAGAGAAAGAGGAGCAAGAACATGAATAGGAGTAAAGTCATCACATGTTTTGTTCAACTTATAATTTGGAGATGTAGGTTGAACATATCTCTTAGGAGAAAGGGGAATCATATCAATTGTCAGAGTCTGAGGAGATTGAGTATTGTGTCAAATTGAATTTCATCCTTAGAATGCTACCTTCAACAAGTTAGTTTCACAAAATACCAATGGAAATGCTATAGGAAATCCAAACTCAACCAATGAAACTACATGAAATACATATGAAATAAAAATGCTATTATTACCTTCATGGTTTATGTGTTAAGTCCCGAGGACAACTAAGAGTGGGGGGGGGGGTGAATCAGTTGTCAAATAAATTCAAACCAAAACAACTTAACCAACTTTAATGCTTAATACCGGTGAACCAGACTTGTATGCTGATAGACAGTTTTATCAGTTAATTATAGTACTGGTAAAGATTAATGCATGAAACAAAAAGGCAATAACATCCACAAAACATAACACCAATATTTGTACGTGGAAAACCTGTAAGGGGAAAAGCCACGGTGGGAAACCTTACCCACAATCAGATGATACTACTGGAGATAGTATGTGTATACAAATGGGGTCTGCACATGCAGAAAGGCCAAGTGCCTAGAGCTCACTACTCAAACACAAATAGGAGTCACACTGACTACAATTGGATGGTTAAATCCAATAAGGATGTACTGCTCAAAATAGCATCTTACTATGGTAGATTCAATACCGGTGTAGTTTTGATTGTCTTCACAAAAACCCTTCTTCAACCTTCAAATGATGTCAGTGTTTATAGCTCTGCTCATTCTCGCATATACCTTCACACAATTTCTCTTTTGCATTCCACACTGATCTTACATTTCTATCATAACCTAAGACCAATTTTAGGAGGTCAGCTCTAAAGGATACTGCAATAAAATCATTTTACAAATAAAACAATGTCCGATACAATAATTTATTCAACATGTCAGCTTGATGCATTTACAACAATAATAAGAAATCTCCATAGCATGTCATGCTCATCTGGAAAAGATAAATCTGTCAGTGTATAACCTGGACCTATTTGCCGATAACAACAAATATGCAAATGTGAATATGCCAATGAACAAATCTCCATGACAAAGTGTCCAAATGATGTCTTTGACATAACTAGGTGTTTTCCATGCTATTCCAAGTGCCGGTGAACATTATATCTTGCCGGTGTACTAGATACCGGTGACTGTGCATAAGTCACTTGCTTGCCGATGAATGTTGTTGAATCTCCAAAGTGTTAGAGTTGATAAGTGTTAGTATGTGTTGACATCAATTGCAAAACCATACCAAAATACCAACAATCTCCCCCTTTGGCATTGATGGCAACACAAGATGGAAAAACCATCAAAGTGCCAAAATAGAAATGCCAAATACCACAAACCAACAATCTCCCCAAAGTAACAATCTCTCCCCCTAGGAGTGACGTGTTTTTCTTGTGTTTTTCCATACCAATCTCTCCCCCTTTGACATCAAATGCCAAAGAAATATAAACACCATTTTTCAAATACAAAATACCAACCAATTCACTATACCAACTACTCCCCCTGAGAAGTAGCTTTCTCATCAAAGCCAGAATAAAAGATTTCTCTGTTGATTTTGTCAGTTGATGACAAACATTAACTATCTAAGTCTCTATCGGTGGGGGTATAACCCCAAGCTGGTCTTTGAGATATTCAAAGGTCTCCTTAGGCAGACGTTTAGTGAAAATATCTGCATTCTACTCTTTAGTATTCACATAAACTGGTTTTACTTCTTTTGTTTCAACATTCTCCCTCACAAAATTTAGTTTGATAGAAACATGTTTAGTTTTAGAATGTAATACTGGATTCTTAGCTATATCAATTGCTACAATGTTGTCAAAATAGATAGTTATGGGTTCCTTGCATTTTACCTTTGTGTCCTTCAACATTTGCTTAAGCCATAATACCTCTGTACAATTAGTTGTTGTTGCAACATATTCTGATTCACCTGTTGATAAAGATGTACAACTTTGTTTCTTACTCATCCAAGAAATTAATCTGCTACCAAGAAAAAATGCTCCTCTGCTGGTGCTTTTTCTATCATCCACATCTCCTACCCAATTTGCATCTGTATATGCATATAATTCAAAGTTTTCATCTCTAGGATACCATAATCCAAGATTTGTAGTGCCTTGTAAGTACCGGAAAATTCTTTTTACTGTTGATTCATGATTTTCTCTAGGATTAATCTAAAATCATGAAACAATACATACTGCATTCATGATATTAGGTTTTGTTTGTATCAAATATAGTAAACCTCCTATCATAGATTTGTACCTAGTCAGATTAACAGGGGTAGATTCACCCCTTAGTGATAATTTATCATTTGTAGTCATAGGTGTGCTTACCAATTTAGAGTTCTCTATCCCAAATTTCTTTAGTAACTCTTTCAAGTACTTGGATTGACTCAAGAATATACCTTTATTAGTCTATGAAATCTGCAATCCTAATTTTTTTTTTATTTCTCCAATCATAGACATTTCAAACTCTTGTTGCATTTCAATAGAGAAGTCTTTACATAATCCATCTTCTCTCCAAAGATTATATCATCAACAAAAACTTCTATAACCAATATGTCATCATTAGTCACTTTGTAATATAAGTTGTTGTCAGCTTACCTTTAGATAAACCAATCTTCAAAAGATACTTATCCAATCTTGCATACCAAGCTCTTGGAGCTTGTTTCAACCCATACAAAGCTTTCCTTAACCTGGAAAACATATCTTTGTTGTCTGTCAAATAAAATCCATCAGGTTGTTCAATGTAAATGTCTTCTTCAAGATCTCCATTCAGAAATGCACATTTAATATCCATTTGATATACTTTGTAGTTCTTGTGTGTTGCAAAAGCCAAGAATAATCTGACTGCCTCAATTCTAGCTATAGGTGCAAAGGTTTCATTATAATCAATTCCTTCTTTCTGAGAATATCCCTTACACACTAGTATTTCTTTATTCCTAATTACCTTACCATCTTCATTAAGTTTGTTTCTGAATACCCTCTTTGTTCTAATCACATTTTTGTCTTTAGGTCAGGGAACTAATGTCCATGTGTTATTTTTCTCAATTTGTTCTAGTTCCTCTTCCATAGCTTTAATCCAATGTTTATCTTCACATGCCTCATTAATTGATGATGGTTCAATTTGAGAAATAAGACATAACTCTTCATTTTCCAGTCTTTCTCTTGTCATAACTCCTTTATACTTTTTCCCAATTATCTAATCTTCGAAGTGATTCAGTCTTACATACCGGGGTGTCTTCGTTTCTTATTGTTCCTCACTTACTATGGAATTTTCAGATGATACCAGTGTAATTGGATCTTCATTCTATACCAGTGGGTTCAATGTAGGTTCATTTGTTAGAATCTCTGTTGCCAGTTCAGAGTCTATATACCTTGAAGCTCCTCTGAATTGTTCATCAATCTTCACATTTGTACTCTCAACAATTTTCTGCAATCTCTTGTTAAAACATCTATATGCCTTGCTCTTAGATGAGTAACCAAGAAATATTCCTTCATCACTGTTAGTTAGATGAGAGGGGGGGAGGGGTGAATCAAATAACCTCAATTTTAATTACTCTAATCAGATTGAACCCCAGTAGCATTTACTTGATATGCAACTTATGGCTGTAAATCATTCAACCTCATAAATAGATAAACATGAAACATTAAATCACATTGACACCATATTTAACATGGAAACCCTAATAGGGAAAAACCACTATGGGATTTTGGACCCACAAGAAAATAAACTCTTCTAGAGTATGCTTGGTTAAAAACAAATACTATTAAAGATTACATACACATTGCTAGATGTGACCCGATCAAGGGATTTCCCTCAAATCTGCTAGAATCTTCACTTTGTTAGAAGTGACCTTGTCAAAGGATTTCAAACACTCATTCAAAATGTTACCTTCCAAGAGGATTTACAAATAGGACTGTTAAGTCCACTCGGTTAAGAGATTTCTTGTCACTTACAAACATAAATAACAGTAATAAAATATATCTGCAACTTCACATCTAAAATGTTAAAGTAGATTCTATGTGCTCAATGTGCTCAAGATAATCTTGTCATAAGACTTATCTTTCTCCTTGTTGGGCTTGTCAATCTGTTCTTCAATCAGATCTTCAATCTTCTGTATTTGGTAATGACTTTTGTAGCATCATTGTGCTTCAGTTTGCCTGCCTTTCTTGTTCAACAACATTACTTTATTTATAAGCAATTCCCAACCACTTAATCTCCTTAATCACATTTCCCATGATTAATCTTAGCCATCAGATCTTCAAACTTGACTATGTTCATTATATCCTTCGATCTGAAAAATGTTTTATCTTGCCTTGAAACTTGTATACCTCTCTTGGTACTTGTGCTTTGTTAGGACCGTTCAATCTGTGCTATAGATCTTACTCTTGAATTTTAATTGGCGTTGATCCTTAAAAAAATTCTTACACGACATTCCTATCTTCAATAAACCTCCAGCTCATTGGCATTCTTCATTAAATAATGTATACACTTTATTTAATGCATTCTATTAATGCTCAATTGATACTTGGTTAATACTGAACTTTGCTCAGTAGACATTCTCTTCTCGGTGACTTTTTCTTTCATTAACTGACATCGGTAACCTTGGAGTTTACCGACTAGCTCCTTGCTTGGTAAAATAGAATAGTACCAAACCTTTACTCATTCTATTACATGAAATATTTTCCCCTTCTTGTTCAGTCTTTGAATACATATATATAGGATATCAAAACAATCAAACATCATAATCTTATCACTGTCTAACTTGGTAATAGTTTCCCATTGAATAACTTATTACTCCCCTTCATTTTCACATTCTTTCTGTGTCACTTACTGACATCTTTATACTCATCAAAACATACTTTTTAAGAAATGGCAACATCATACTGAATCAGAAAATCAATTTCTTGACATCAATGACAAAATAATAATATTAAGACAGTAATCATCCTTTATCAATTATATCATTCATCTCCAACAACCTTCTCAATATCACTAACCATAAAACTTATTGTAATGCCAACAATCTCCCAACTTATTGTAATGCCAACAATCTCCCCCTTTGGCATTGATGGCAATACCAACTTGATTTATTCCAATTGATTCAAACTATTGTTATTCTTCTCTTGTTATCCTTGAGCTATAAAATTGTCTTGTAATCTTCTATTATTAGTCTTCTCCCCTTTTAGTTGTAACAATCATCTCCCCCTTTGACAACAATGCCAAAAGTAAGATTGATCCATACTTACTCCCCCTATGAAGTAATTTCCTTGTAGTTCAAACATATGCAAATGTATCTCGATTATAGCAACTTGTCTTCATTCACTATTTCTTGCACAACTTTAGAAATCCTTCTAAAGTGTTTAAATCAGCATCAACTTACAAATAGTATTCTTTGGAGTCATAGAATTGATGATCACCGAAATCTGTCAGTGAGTGCTAGATAGAGGTAGGACCCCTAACTTACTTCTGAGATACTCAAAAGTGTCCCTTGGCAATGGCTTTGTGAAGATGTCTACAATTTGTTCCTTTGTGCTAACATATTCCAGCACAACATTCTTTTCTTAAACTTCTTCTCTAATATAATGATACTTTATAGAGATATGTTTGTCTTAGAGTGCATTACTGGATTCTTTGAAATGTTAATAACACTTGTATTATCACAAAATATAGTTACTGGCCTGGTAACTGTCTCATTCATTCCTTCCAACAGTTATTTGATCCGTGCTATATTGGTACAATTCAATGCTGTAGCGATATATTTAGCTTCATCTATTGATTGTGAAATGCATCCTTGTTTCTGCTAAGCCAACTTACTAGTCTTTCTCCCAAAAAGAAAGCTCCACCACTTGTGCTTTTCCTGTCATCAATATTTCCTGCCCAATCAGCATCAGTATAGAATTTTAAATCAAAATCATTCCTCTTTTCATATAGTAGACCATAATCTTCGGTGCCTCTCAAATATCTGAAAATTCTCTTTACTACTATCATATGAGTTTCTTTGCGATCTACAGAAAATCTTGTAGCTATACCTACTACATGTGCTATATCAGGCCTATTATGAACTACATATTGAAACTTTCCAATCATAGATCGGTAATGTGTCTCATCAATAGATGCAGATTCATCATTCTTTGATAGTTTACAATTAGTAGTCATAGGAGTACTTACAAGTTTAGAATCCTCCATTCCAAATTTCATCAAGATTTCCTTTATATACTTGGATTGAGTAATGAAAATCCCATTTTTCATTTGCAGTATTTGTAAACCTATAGAATAATTTATCTCACCAATTAATGACATCTCAAATTCTTTGCACATTTCATTTCCAAAGTTCTTACATAAAGAATCATTTCGACAAAAAATAATATCATCAACAAATATGGCTGACATCAGTATTCCATTCTCATCATTCTTCATATACATGTTGCTATTCTCACTAGTCCTTATAAATCTAATCTTTAATAATTAAGAGTGAAACCTTTCATACCATTCTCTAGGTGCTTGCTTTAGACCATATAAAGCTTTTTTCAACTTACATACCTGATCTTTATTCTTCTCTTCAATAAATCATTTAGGCTATTCAATATAGACTTCATCTTCTAGTATACCATTAAAAAATACAGATTTAACATCCATTTGATATACCTTGAAATTTTTGTAAGCAGCATATGCCAACAATGTTCTTACTCCTTCAAGTCTTGCTACAGGTGCAAAAGTTTCTCCATAGTCTATTCCTTCTTCTTGAGCATAACCTTTGCAAACTAGCCTTTCTTTATTCTGAATGACCTCACCTTTTTCATTTAGCTTATTCTTGAAAATCCACTTTGTACCGATTACATTTTTCTCTTTTGGTCTTGGGACCAGTGTCCATGTTTCATTTTTCTTGATTTGATCAATCTCTTCTTTCATAGCATTTATCCAATCTTCATTGCGTAAAGCCTCTTTGACTATCCTCAGTTCAAATTCGGATATCAGACATGTGTTGTGTCTCAGTTTGTTCCTTGTCATCACTGGAGCATCCTTATCTCCTATAATCTGACTTGGTGCATGATTTCTTCTAACATATTTTGCTAATATAGGCTCGGTAGGCTCTGTATGATCTTCTTCATCACTCAGTAACTGAGTAATTTCTTCATTGGCTTTCTTAGTAAGACTTGTAGGTTGTACACATACAAACTCTTCATAATCTTTTGGTTCTTTGGAGTTTCCTTCATCATTCCTTTCTACAAAATCATCAATTTTCACATTTGCACTTTCCACAATTTTGTTACATGATTTGATTAGACATTTAAATGCTTTACTCCTAGAGGAATAACCAGGAAATGTTCCTTCCTTTCTTTTTTGATCAAAATTTCCATTTCTATCATCTTTGTGAACATAACATATACTTCCAAATATTTTAAAATAACTTACATTTGGTTTCTTGTCATACTAGATTTCATAAGGTGTCTTCATAGTTCCTTTCTTCAGTTGTACTTGGTTCAAGGTGTAAACTGTAGTGCTTATTGCTTCTCTCCAAAATATTTGAGGTACTCTCTTTTCTATCATCAAAGTTGTGGCACAATCTACAATTGATTTGTTCCTTCTTTCAGCTATTCCATTTTGCTATGGTGTCCTTGGTGCTGACAGTTGTCTCTTTATACCATGATCATTGCAAAATAAGTTAAATTCATTAGAAATTAATTCTCCTCCTCTATCAGATCTAAGACATTTCAACTGTCTTCCTATTTCTTTTTCAACTCTTTCCTTATACCATTTGAACATTTGAAAAGCTTCTGATTTCTCTTGTAGAAACATAACTGACATCATCCTTGAGTAATCATCCACAAATAATATGAAGTATTTATCACCATAGTAACTTTGAACTTTCATAGGACCACAAAGATCAATGTTTACAAGATCTAAAATTCCTTTAGAAGTGTAAGACGTACTTGTAAAGCTTGATTTTGTCATCTTACCCATTTGGCATCCTCGTCATATTGCATTCTTAGGTTTTTCCAAGCTCGGTAGACCTCTTACACGATGCTTCTTACTTATTTTGATCAGATTATCAAAATTTACATGATAAAACCTTTTATGCCATAACCAGGTATCTTCTATTTTTGCATACAGACAATTGTTCTGATTTGAGTCAAGGTGAAATGTATTACCTCTTGTTTGAGTCCCAGTAGCAACCAACTTTCCATGCTTGTCATGAACTTTGACAATTCCTTTCTGAAATTCTATTCGGTATCCTATATTATTTAGCTCTGCTACACTCAACAAATTGTATTTCAGACCTTCAACCCAATATACATCATCACATTTAGCATTGTCAAGAAGTGTGATTGTACCTTTACCTTTCATAGAACATGGTGCATCATTACCAAATCTTACATGACCTCCATCATAATCTTCTAATTTAACAAAATTGTGTTTGTCACCTGTCATGTGATGTGAGCATCCACTATCTATGATCCAAGAATCATTTTTATTTATGTGTGATATTAAGGCTTTTTCTTCATACCTTTCTTCATCGGATCCATCTTTTATAGCCACATATACAACTTCCTCTATCTCAGTCTCATCAGATTTATCATCATTGGATCCTTCATCAACTACTAGGCATGTCTTTCTTTCTCTCCTTCTGAAGTCTCGGTGTCTTCTGTATTGGTTGTCTTTGTGTCTATTATCTTGGTATTCTTTCTTTTCATCATCTTTGTCAGGACAGTTAGAAGCCATATGTCCAATTTTATCATAGTTAAAACATTTTAAAGGTAACTTCCCTTTATACTTACCTTTGCCTCTCGGTAACCTTCTGGCCAATAATGCTTCAAACTCTTCTTGCTTTCTGATTTCCTCATATAGTTTGTGTACTTCTTCCATGTTTTTGTGAAATCTCTCACTTGCTCCACTGTGATTTCCTTCAGCATACTTAGACATTCTATCATTATAATCTTCAAATTCATTGAGATTCAACTTTGTTTACCGAAGACCCACTATTATCAAAATTACTTAACTCAAAAGCATGTAGCTTACCGATAGAAGCATCCAAAGAGACTGGCATGTTTGGTACAGACCTCAATTCATTAATTGCAGAGACTATAATGGCATAAGTAGGTAGAAGTGTTCTCAGAAACTTACTTGTTACATCCTTTTCTTCAATAGTTCCTCCTACTCCTTTGATTTGATTGACAGTTTCCTTTAACCTTGTACTGTATTGGATTATGTTCTCACCTTCATTCATTCTCATGGATTCAAGTTATCCTCTTAGACTGTCTTCTTTTTCTCTTTGAACATGTTCATCTCCACCATACATAGATGTGAGCTTATTCCACATTGCTTTGGCATCATTACAACCTTCTAGATCATTAAACTCCGAGTTGGTCAAAGCTAATGTTATCTCTATCATTTCTTGAATGCATTCTTGCTTTGCCTTTATTTCTTCCATTGTCATAGGGTACATGCTAGGTGTAATGTAATCATTCTCTAGATAATATGTTGCATATTCTCTAATTCCTAATAAGTGCAGCTTCATCCTTTTCTGCCATGTGCTGAAACTTGACTTGTTCAGCTTTGGTGCATCCCTTTTATACATCTTTGGATCTTGCCTCAAGTACCTTTAAAATTTTCTTCTAGATTCCAAGCTCTGATACTAATTGTTAGTTAGATGAGATGGGGGGGGCGGGGGGTGAATCAGATAACCTCAATTTTAATTACTCTAATAAGATTCAACCTTGGCAGCATTTACTTGATATGCAACTTATGACTATAAATCATTCAAACTCATAAACAGATAAACATGAAACATTAAATCACATTCAAACCATATTTAACGTGGAAACCCTAATAGGAAAAAACCACTATGGGATTTCAGACCCACAAGAAAATATACTCTTCTAGAGTATGCTCGATTAAAAGAAAATCCTATTAAAGATTACATACACATTGCTAGATGTGACCTAGTCAAGGGATTTCCCTCAGATCTATTAGAATCTTCACTTTGTTAGAAGTGACCTTGTCAAAGGATTTCAAACACTCATTCAGAATGTTACCTTCCAAGAGGATTTACAAATAAGATTGTTAAGTCCACTCGGTTAAGAGATTTCCTGTCACTTACAAACATAAATAACAGTAATAAAATATATCAGCAACTTCACATCTAAAATGTTAAATCAGATTCTATGTGCTCAATGTGCTCAAGATAATCTTGTCATAAGACTTATCTTTCTCCTTGCTGGGCTTCTCAATCTGTTCTTCAATCTTCTATACTCAGTAATCACTTCTGTAGCATCACTGTGCTTCAGTTTGCCGGCCTTGTTCAACAACATTACTTTATTTATAAGCAATTCCCAACTGCTTGATGGGTCAATGCAAGAAGATGAGTCCACTTTTTGGCCAAAAAGTGGAAGTGTTTTCCCTGATTTTCAGATTTTGTCTCATTTGAGCTTAAATTTTGAAACACTTAGAGATTGACTCTTGGAAAAAATCAGTAATATAAAAGATAGCCCTCTGAGTGTACTTTCCAAATATATAATTTATTTTAATACCCACATAATAAAAAATAACTTTTTAAATGGATTTCTAAAAACTATGTTTTAAAAATGCCTATTTCAGAACCATACCATGCATGTGTATGACCCACACTTTTTGACACAATTAAAATTATTTTCTAAAACCGTTTTGGGAAATGGTTTGTAACACACTAAAGATTGATGAGCATATTTTTCTGTATTTTTTTTTCTAATATTTTTTTTTTAATTAATTTTTTAATGGCCGTAATTATCTTTTTAAAAATTTGACGTGTGCGACCCACATAATTTGATGTAAACTTAACATTTTTTGATTTTTTTTTTTTAAATACAAAAGAATTTTGTGTAGATTGATGACATATAATTTTTTTTCCAAAATTCTTTAAAATAAAAAAGTTATTAAATTAACAAAATTAGTTAATATTTCAAATTTATGGACCCAATTTAGTATAAATTAAATGAAAAATAGTTAAAATAATCAATTTTTAAATAAATTTACATATTTAGAATCTAGACAGTATAATCTGAAATGGGTTTTAATTTCGTATAAAATTTCTTTGATTAGAGGCGCGTAAACTATTTCTGAAGTTCATATTTGTGCTTTCATTCATGGAGATTTGAATTTGCAGGTCCATGTCTCAAGTGTGGCCATCCCAGGCCTATCCTGGGCCTAATCCCGAGCCAAGTGGTGGGTTGTGGAATCAACTTCCACAAAACGGGCCCCCGTTTTCAAACAAGGGCGGCTTGTGGAAAAAAGAGGAAAAATGCCATTTAGAAACGGGGGCTCGCTTTTAAACAAAATGGGGGCCCGTTTTTAGTAACGGGCCCCTGTTTTTAAAAACGGGCCCTCGTTTCTAAAAAAGGGCCCCCGTTTTGTTTAAAAGAGGGCCCCCATTTTAGAACAAAATGGGGGCCCATTTTAGTTTGCTTCGGACCCCCGTTACCTTTCGGCTCGGGAGCCCGAAGCACAAACGGGCCCCCATTTTTTGAAAACGGGCCCCCGTTTATAAGAGCGCATTTTCCAATGCACAGAATTCCATGAATTTGTGACTCATTACCTTGCACTTGCCCTAATCTCCTTAATCACATTTCCCATGATTAATCTTAGCCATCAGATCTTCAAACTTGACTAGGTTCATTGTATCCTTTGATCTAAAAAATGTTTTATCTTGCCTTGAAACTTGTATACCTTTCTTGGTACTTGTGCTCGGTTAGGACCGTTCAATCTATGCTATAGATCTTACTCTTGAATTTTAATTGTCGTTGATCCTTAACAAACTTCTTGCACGACATTCCTATCTTCAATAAATCTCCAGCTCATTGGAATCCTTCATTAAATAATGTATACACTTTATTTAATGCATTCTGTTATTGCTTGGTTGATACTCGGTTAATACTGAACTTTACTCAGTAGACATTCTCTTCTCGGTGACTTTTTCTTTCATTAACCGACATCGGTAACCTTAGAGTTTACCGACTAGCTCCTTGCTCGGTAAAATAGAATAGTACCAAACCTTTACTCATTCTATTACATGAAATATTTTCCCCTTCATGTTCAGTCTTTGAATACATATATATAGGATATCAAAACAATCAAACATCATAATCTCATCACTGTCTAACTCAGTAATAGTTTCCCATTGAATAACTTATTACTCCCCTTCATTTTCACATTATTTCTATGTCACTTATTGACATCTTTATACTCATCAAAACATACTTTTTAAGATATGGCAATGTCATACTAAATCAGAAAACCAATTGCTTGACATCAATGACAAAATGATATTATTAACACAGTAATCATCCTTTATCAATTATATCATTCATCTCCAACAACCTTCTCAATGTCATCAACCATCAAACTTATTGTAATGCCAACACATCACTTCTAGGATCAAATTCTCCAATGTACTCATCTCTTCTAATATAGCATTTACTTCCAAATATTCTGAAATATTTAAGAGTAGGAGTAATACCAAACCATAGTTCATGAGGGGTCTTACCAGTTTCTCCTTTGATGTGAACTTTGTTGAATGTGTAGACCGTTGTGCTTACTACCTCTCTCCAATATACATGTGGTAGATTTGCTTCAGATAACATACTTCTAGCTGCATCCAAGATAGTTATGTTTTTCGTTTCATCGACTCCATTTTGATGTGGTGTCCAAGGTGCTGATAGTTGTCTTTTGATTCCATTCACTTCATAGAATGTATTAAATTCCTTAGATGTGAATTCTCCTCCTTGATTTGATCTCAGACATTTGATTTTCTTACCAGTTTCATTCTCTACCATGTCTTTCAATAGTTTGAACTTCCCAAGTGCTTCTGATTTTTCTTTGAGAAAAGTAACCCAACACATTCTAGAATAGTCATCAATGATTAGCATGAAATATCTATCACCTTGTAAACTTTTAGTTCTAGCTGGATCACATAAATCAGTATGAATTAGGTCAAGAGCATTATTGGATTTTTTTGGAATACTTTTAAAATATGCTCTAACTTGTTTTCCAAATTGGCATTCCTTACATACCAGATTGTGAGGTTTGACAATTTTAGGTAAATCTCTAACTGCCTTAGTAGTACTAATTTCTACCATGCAATCAAAATTTACATGATAGAGTCTCTTATGCCATAGCCAACTTTCATCAATATGTGCAATCAAGCATGTCTTTTCACTGTTATTCAAATGAAAGATGTTACCTCTAGTTTGATTTCCAGTTGCAATTTCCAAGCCAGTTCTGTTCATAATTTTGCATTTACCATTCTTGAATTGTAACTGAAATCCTTTCTCAACTAATTGACCAACACTCAAAAGATTATGCTTTAAACCTTCCACATAGTAGACATTGTTTGTATTATGCTTACCATCAAGAGATATTGTACCTTTACCTTTGATCAAACAAGCTTTATCATCTCCAAATCCTACTACACCTCCATTATATTCCTGAAAGTTCAAGAATTTACCTTTATCACTAGTCATGTGATGTGAACATCTTGAATCAATGATCCATTCATCCTTAACTTCAACTTTAGCTACCAAGGCTTGCTCTATCGGTTGAATAGTAGGTGCTGGTTGATCTTCTATTATAGCAACAAAAACCCATCCATTATCTGCCAAATCTTCATCAGAATAATCAGTGACTCCTTCATCAGTAAGATAACAAGATTTATCTTTATTCTTCTTAAATTTGTATCTCTGATATTTAGGGTTAGGCTTGTATGTTCTTCTAGCTTCTTCTCTTAGTCTAGCATGTCTATCAGGGCATCTAGAAGCCATATGACCAATCTTATTATAGTTAAAGCATTTAAAGGGTGTTTTACCTTCATACTTACTTCCAACTAGACCTTTAGGCATTTTCCTTGCAAATAGTGCTTCAAGTTCTTCAAGTTCTTCATTTTCTCTCCTGCTTTCCTCAAGTTCTCTTGGATAAAAGGGTTTCCAATCAAACTTGTAAAATGATGGTGCAGATGAAGTTGATGCCTTAAAAGCTAAATCTGTCTTTATAGTATCAACATGACCAAATTCCTCAATTTCAAAAGCTGAATGTTTTCCAATCAATGTATCCCTAGTTACTGATGTATTAGGAATTGTTCTTAGCTCATTTATAGCAGTAACCTTCATTTTATGGATGCATAAGTTTTACAAATGATTTGGTTTGCAAATTCGCTTGAAGTCTCACACTCTCTCAACTGAAGCTCTTGATTTTATATACCTTGAGAGGATAAGATGATGTGGCTCAGATCAACGGTCATGATCAGATCTGCAGATTTGGATGGCTGTGAGAAAAGGTGAAGGTTGAGAGAAAGGGGGAAGGAGAACACAAGTGTCACTCATCTCACCTTGACTGTTTTGCTAACTAAGGGAATCTAGGGATGGTTAGAGAAGATTTAGGCATGATAGGACAAGTGGACTCAAGTCCCCATTGAAAAGCATTAATTACTCTTTCAAATAGTAAATATGAAATTAACCAAGGTTAATTTTAATTTCATTGTCATCCTTGTCAGCTTGTGAAGAAAATTGTCTTAGTGAGGTGGTGAAATGGTGATTCCTATGGAGAACCATTGGTTTGAGCATGTTCGATGATATCAACAACCTCCTGAGTATGGGTTGCTAGCCTGTATCTTATCTCAAGCTTTGTTTTCAACTTGTCATACAACTTTTCATGTTTTTAGGTGCATTTTTTGAATTTTTGAATTTTTTTGCGATTTTCGGTATTAGGTTAGCGCTTTTGCATTTAGATTTAGCGCATATGCAATTAGGTTTAGTGCTTTTTCTTATGATAGTACTTATACTCATTTTGTTAGTGCATATGCTAAGGATGTTAGTGCATATGCATCGGTTAGTGCTTTTATTTCATTTGTCAGCACATATGTATTGTGTGTTAGCGCTTTTGCAAGTTTCACACATATGTGCTTAGGGTTAGCGCATTTGTTGAAAAGGTTAGCACATATGCTTTATTTTGTGCTTATGTTCAATAGGATAGTGCATATGCTTTTAAATGAATGTTTTTGATAGATGCAAAAGCCAAAAAGTCACTTTGTTGATTGAATTTGACATGTTTGATGCACATGTATGATGAATAAGGACTTGATTGATTGATTGATTGATGTCATTTGATAGATTGATCTGATTTGATTAGATAGATTAGCTCTAATAAACTGATTTAGTTTCTGATGTAAGAGCTTAGTAAAGTTTTGATTTAACTCGGTGATTGATAGAAAACCATGATTGATAGGTTTGAAAATCATTTGATAGCTTAAGTTGCTTTAGTTTGATTTGATTGATTTGATAGATTAGTTATCACTTTGATTTGATAGATAGATAAGTGATGATTGATCTAATTCTCTTGGTAAATAGGAGAAACTTAGTGTTCTCCAATGTCAGGAGAAATCCCTGGTGGTACATCATTTAGTGCCAGAGCTGACATAGGAAGACGTGAGACATATAGATGCTTGTGGTTTATGCCATCTGTTATATATGTTTGAGATTACCCATAATAGAGGATTGTTGACGGTGTTAGTTGAGAGAGGGCACAGTGAGCATAACACTTTCCACCTGCCCACGGGTGAGATTAGTGTGACGCTCAAGGATGTCTATAGGATTTTGCACATCCTAGTGATCGGCAAGTTAGTGCAGTATGATGTTCATGATCATGTTGGGATAGAGGCTTGCAAAGCTATTTTTGTTGATGAGAGCATCTCTAGAGGAGAGATCCGATGGGAGGATATGGTTATCTATTACAAGACTCTCCCTATGATTCTTGCTGGTTTGATTGGAGGATTCATTTGTCCTAATGGGCGATTGCGAGGTTTTGTTGTTGGATGGGGTGACATTCTTTAGAGTATGATGCAGCATTAGACTTGATATGCTTGGGGTGTTTGTATGCTAGAACATTTATATCATGATCTTCATTGGGTGGTGTATGATGAGAGTGCTAGTTTGTCTACAGGCTACACACTTTTGTAGATCTGGTGTTGGGAGCACAGTGCTATTACTCGGCCTATCCATCATGGAGTTTGTGGAGAGAGGCAGCCATATGTGTATCTATATGTAGGTATCCTTACTCAACATAAGTTGGGTAAGATGGAGTATTGGAGTTGGGTGCTTGATTCATTGGATAGTATTACTTGGAGACCATATGTTGATTGTGAGCCATGGATGGATGATGCACGAACATTACCATTTATTATGTAGAGTAGATATCTCATTGGTCAGACTCCTTACATTATTGAGCAATAGTTGATTAGTCACATTCTTAGATAGTTTGGTATCATTCAGGCTATGCCTACTAGTGTCATAATATATGCTCGCCAGTACAGATATAGGTGAGATTGGGGACCTTCTTTGTCATTTGAGATTGCTCGTGCAGAGTTTCTTGCTACTTTGAGAGTGTCTTATGATATGAGATTGCACATTCTTGATCTTGGTGTTACTACAAAGTATGCTCACTATATACTAGTGCATCCATGTCCTCGTCTTATTGATCCAATAGATCCTCCTCCCAGCTCAGGAGATGAGGATGACAATTTAGATGATCTAGGTGTCAAGAGATGGAGATAGCGATGAGAGCTTAGAGATGCTCAGGAGGTCAGGGGAGATGGAGATGAGGGTGGGGATGGTGGTGGGGGTGGTAGGAGACCAGGATGGAGAGGAGGTCGATTGAGAGTCTGTGGAGGACTGTTTGGACCAGTTCAAAGGATTGGGTGAATGTGTCCTATGGGTGGGAGAGATGTTGGATGGATTGGGAGGGATACTGGCAAGGCAGGAATGAGATCACCAATAGGGTTTCCTTTGACAAGAGGAGGTAGGATGACTAGACTGGATGGGGGTTGCGAGAGAGGCATTGATTTTGGTCAGATTCAGCTAGACCCTAAGGTTATTGCAGCTCATGGTGGAGATGATGAGGATCCAAAGGATCATGTTCCACTTATTACATGAGGGCTTCTAAGAGCTACTTGGACTGAGATTCTAGTAGGTGGACATGGAGGTAGTGAGGAGGGGATTGGGTTTCATGTGCCACACCAAGATTTACCAAAGTAGGATGCACCAGAGCATGATATGCTAGAGAAAGAGACCATTGATAGTCTTAGAGCACAGATTGATCAGCCTCGAGCATAGTTATAGACTTTCATGGTTGAGAGGGATAGAGCTGTCAGGAGATAGTAGGATACTCAAGGTCTCCTTGATCATATTCAACAGGTTGGATTAGGTATTCTCTCAACTACCACTATTAGAGAACTAGTTTAGATTGGGAAGGAGACTTCTTGTTGGCGATGACTATATGAGGAGGTAGTCGCAGAGAGCCAGAGAGAAGGTAGTTATCATACCACCGTGTTGATGGATATTAGCAATGGTGGAGTCATCAGACCTCCTCAGAGGAGTGGTGATCATGGGAGACAGGCATCTGAAGGATCTTCTCTCCCACAGCCATAGAGATGGACAAAGTTAGGTGGTAGTGGTACAAAATAGCCTTGACTTGACTTTGTATTGATGAGGCATTTGTACTTTTGATCTGATATCATTGTATACTTGGAATTTTATTGTTTTATGATGATCTATACGCATACATGGACTCTATATGATGATGATATTTATGCATTAATTATATGGATGCAGTGATTAGATGGATGATGTTATGATCTTTTCTCATCATTATGATGACTATTTATATGATGATGCAATGATAAATGTATATGATTTTTGATTTTGATGACCTTGGATGCAACTGAAAATTATTACTAACTAAAATGATGGAAATGCAATGATCTATATGGAAATGCAAATGAATGATTGATTGATTTGTTTTTTATTTTTGATGCAATTGAAAATGATGTGAAAATGCAAATGCAATGATTGATTGCTTTAATGTTCATGCATAATATGATTATGAATCTAAGTGAAAAGATGCAACTAAATGATCTTTAATGAACTTTTGATGATAATACAAAATAATAATGATGATACACTACATGATTAATGAAATGCACTTAATTGAATGCAAATTAATGTAATGATTTAAATGCAACTAAATGAAATGGATGATGATAATTTAAAAGAATCTAAAGATGAATGAACCTATAATGATCAAATGCAAATTGTTTTTTGTTTGTCCAAGTATACTCAATCTTTATTCATGACCATTGATATGTGAATGAAATGAAATGCTTATAATGCAACTGACAATGAATTCTTATAATGTAGATGAATAATGAGCTGATCTAAAATGATCTAACAAAAAATGCTACTGCCATTCTTCATATGTTATCTTGTAATAGTGCTTGGTTTCATCATTGAGCTTTAAAATGTTGTAAGAAAATACAAGAAACTTGACATAATGATCCAAGATGACCTGAGTATTTCTTACATGGATTTTGATATAGCAAGTTAAAACAAGAAACTTGATATAATGAGTCAAGTTGACTTGAGTATTGCTTGCAGAACAGACAAGGATTATCTCCTTTCATGCATGACTTGGAACATCCTCCTTGATCTTTTCCAATCATATCCTGAGACAAGTGCATATCATAGTAAGAGATAAACCACATACAACAATCAAACAAAAATAAACATGCTCCATCATAGATTCTCTAGTCATGGACATCCTTGAGTCGCATAGAGTACATGATTAGCAATAAAATCAAGATATAAACACTAAATCTTGTATGCCATTCACATGTTCTTATTGTCATTAACTGATATAATCATTTTGATGAATGATATTTGATAATCCTTTATTACTTGTTGGTTGATTCTTTGGTTTTTGAGTTTCATGATTTAGTTGTTGATGAAATGCCTTGATTTTTGTTTCTTTGTTGCTCGTTATCTATTTCAAAACCCTAGGTGTTTTTGGTTTTTCCAAGTTTTTTGAATGTTTTGGATTTTCAAAGATTCAAAAGATCACCTTAGCAAAAGGAATTAGGATTTTGCCCCCAACAGAAACAAAAATTTATTATGGATGTATGAATTGATTAAGATCCAAACCATGGTGGGATACAAATGTAGAATGATCGATTTTGATAAAATCTAAGATAGTGACTATGACAAGTATGTCAAAGATTGATAATTTTTGGTAAGCTACATATTTTTTGTTAAATGGTTCAAAGCAATGTATGCGAAAGATGGAATGGCTAAGCTAAGATAGATGGAAGTGATAGATGCGATATGATGGAGTGAATATGTGTGCAAAGCAATATCATAGATGGAGGAGCTTACTTTGTAGATAGCGCCTGTTTACTAGGTTTTCACCATCTAAATTTATTGCATTTTTTGCTCTCTTTTTTTTTTCTTTTTTAATTATTTTAGCTGTTTTATGCTTTTTAGGGATTTTTTTCTTTTTTGATTTTTACTGATTTCTTCAAGACTTTATATGCTTTTTATTGATTTTTTCTAGGACTTTATATGTTTTTTATTGATTTTTTCCAAGACTTTATATCTCACGCATAAAATTTCTTGAGATGAATAGAATTGATAGGTTCATCAAACCAATCACCTTCAGGGGTAGATAACTTGTATGCTTCTAATCCATATGTTGCTACTATGACAAAAGGTCCTAGCCAATTTGGTTTAAATTTTCCCTTCTTGTCTCGGTCTTGCTCATTTCTTGGATTCTCCCTTAGAGCTATCTCCAATCTGAAAAATGTGCGGCTTGACTCTATGGTTATAACTTCTTTCCATTCTTTGTTGATATACTTTCAAATGATTTGTTGTATTTTGGCAACGTTCCTGAATTAGTTCAAGTTCCTAGAGTTGAGAGACTCATTGTTCTTCTTCTGTTATAAAACCTTTCAAGGATACTCATAGAGAATGTATCTCTACTTCTATAGGTAATATGGCTTCTGATCCATAGACCAAACAATATGGAGTTGCCCCTGTTGGAGTGCGGATGTTGGTTTGGTATGCCCAAAGAGCAGGATTTAACTGAATGTGCCAATCTTTTCTAGCTTCATTGATTGTTTTCTTTAAAATTATCAAGATAGTTTTCTTTGATGCCTCAGCTTGACCATTTCCCTATGGATAATATGAATTAGAAAACCTATGTTGGATATTAAATTGTTCACATAGCCCCTTCACATCTTGATTTTTGAATGGTCTTCCATTATCAGTGATAATGGTCATAGGAACTCCATAGTGACAGATTATATAATTCAAAATGAATGATGATATTTGTTTTCTTGTCACTATTGTTAAAGGCACTACTTCAATCCATTTAGTGAAATATTCAATAGCAATCAGAATAAACTTATGTCTATTAGAAGATGAGGGATTTAGCTTTCCTACCAAATAAAGGTACCATTGGGAAAATGGCCATTATCCTATCATATGATATAATTATTGTGTTGGTGCATGAATGAGATTCCCATGGATTTGACATTGTTTGAATTTCCTAGAATATGTGAATGAATATCTCTCCATAGTAGTCCAATAGTAACCCATACGAATAAGTTTCTTAGCCAATGTTAAACCACTTGAGTGTGTGCCACAAATACCTGCATGAACTTCATTAAGAACTTTCTCAGATTCTTCTTGTTCAAGACATCTCAACAAAGTACCATCTAGACCATGCTTATATAGGATATCTATAATAATAGTATAGAGAGAGGACTGATAGATAAAATTCCTTCTCTGATTTTGGGATAAGTCAAGAGGAAGGATAATTTCTTTTAAATACCAATAAGTTTGACCATATAAGGATTGATTGGTTCCTGATATATGGAAAATTTGGTAGATATGTTGGGATTGAATGGTAGGGGCTAAGATATCTTCCATGATAAATTTGTTACAATGTTGATTCTCCTTATTTTGCAAGAGATATGCTATTGTATCCATTGCATTTGCTGCCTTATTCTCATTTCTTGGAATGTAGGTGAACGATATTTCTTTAAAGTGTTCTTTAAACTCCTCTACCAGTTGTTTGTATGGCATGAGCTTATCATCCTTAGTTTGATAATCATAATTTATTTGTTTTATGATAAGTTGTGAATAACCATAGACATGTAGTTCTTTGACATTCCATTCAATGGCCATTTTGAGCCCAATAGCCAATGCTTCATATTCTGTAGTATTGTTGGTGCATGGAAACCACAGTCTACATGATTTTGGAATTGTGTGTCCCTAAAGTGTGATGAAAAATATTCCTACACCTGATCCATATTGTGTATAAGAACCATCAAAGTACAATTCCCAAAATTTTGTACTTACTGTAAAAATATCTGCATCAGGAAATTCAATGTGCAAAGGCATGTCATGTTGTAAAGGTGCATCAACCAATTGATCAGCGATGATCTGTCCCTTGATAGATTTTTGGTCAACATACTCTATATCAAATTCACTCAGTATCATAACCCATTTAGCTAGTCTTCCTGTCAAGGTTGACTTGCTCAACAAATATTTGAGTGGATCTATCTTTTCTATTAGTTTCACAGAATGAATCAACATATAATGTCACAGCTTCTGAGTTGCAAATACAATTGCTAGACATATCTTTTCTATTAAGAAATAATTTAATTCATAGCCAACAAGCATTCTACTGATATAATACACTGCTCTTTCTTTTCCTTCTTCATCATGTTGAGCTAGGAGAGGTCCTAATGATACATTTGTTGCTGAGATATAGACCAACAATGGTTTCCCTTTGGTTGGTGATACCAGTACTGGAGGACTCATAAGATATTCTTTTATTTACAAAAAATATTCTTCACATTTTAGATCCCATTTGAATGGAATATTCTTATGTAGAAGATGGGTGAATGGAAGACATCTATATGCTAACTGAGAGACAAACCTCCTGATTGATTGCAATCTTCCTTGTAAAGATCGCAATCAACTTATGTTTCGAGGTGACTCCATCTCCATGATGGCTTTGACCTTTTTAGGATCTACTTCAATTCCATAAGCTGGTATAATGTACCCAAGAAGTTTTCCAGAGGTTCCCCAAAATGCACATTTCTTTGGATTTAATCTCAATTGATATCTTTCCATCCTATCAAAAATCTTGCTTAAGATGTTCAAATGTTCTTGTCTTGTATGAGATTTTGCAAGTATATCATCTACATAATCTTCCATAAATGTATGCATCATATCATGGAAAATTGTTGTCATAGCCCTTTGATAAGTTGCTCCTGCATTCTTAATCCCAAATGGCATAACATTCCAGCAATAAGTTCCCCATGCATAGGTGAAAGCTATTTTTTCTTGATCTTCAGGTGCAATTCTTATTTGATTATATCCCGAGAAGCCACACATTAATGAAAACATCTCATGCCCTGCTGATAAGTCCACAATTATATCAATGTTTGGTAGCGGGAAGTCATCTTTTGGACATGCTTTATTCAGATCTCTAAAATCCATACAAACTCTTATGCTTTTATTTGGCTTTGACAATGGTACAATACTTGAAACCCATTCTGGATAAACAACAGGTCTTATAAAACCCACATCTAATAGTTTCTTCAGCTCAATTTTTACAAGAAGAGCAATGTGTGGATGCATCTTTCTTAGCTTTTTCTTAATGGGTTTTGCTATTAAATCCACATTAAGATGATGCATGATAAGATCTAGATTAAGTCCTGGCATGTCTGCATAGGACCAAGCAAAATTTATTTGTCTTTTCTCAAATAATTCCATGTATTCTTTCCTCTCTTCATTTGATAATGAGACAACATAATGAAGTATTTTAGGATCCTTTGATGTACCAATGTTTATTGCTTCTATTGGTTCTATCAGGATAGTAGATCTCTCCTAAAAATATGCAGGAAGAATGTCAAAATTTCCATCTTCTGGCACCTCAAAGAGGTTTTCACCTTCAAATACGTCCTTTCTTTTCCATTTTGATTGATCTAGTGTTGCCATAAAATGGTTTTGAATAGTAGGTCTCTTTCCTTGTTTTATTTCAATTTTGCGACTTGAAAGTTTGGCATTCTCCTGACTATGAGAAACATTACTTGATTCTACAATGGAAGATATCTTAGGTGTGATGGGTTCGACAACATTAAGGTACATGACTAAGTCATGATCATTGGAAAAGACATTTAGTTCAGGGTTTTCTAAATTATCCCAATCAATTAGTTCAGGATGAAGAAGGGGTAAATCATAATCACTGTCATCATTAGGTGCTTCAAAGTTCATGACATAATGATCATAATTTGGCATAGAGTAGGTAATGTCATAGATTAAATGTTTTTGATAATTGTCTATCCCAAGCATCTCCCAATTATTTCTAACAAAATCAGTATTAGTATTTTGTGGTTCACACTCCAGTGGTTCTTCAACTGACATTTGTCCCTTCAATGAAAGTATTATATCAACACACATGTCTTTAATACTACAAATTCATTCTTGATTGACCTTATTTGCATTTTGGAGTTGACATACTTGTGTACATGATAAAGAGGATTCTTTTGCTAAATTTTGTCTCCTTTCAAACTCAACTTCTTCTGGACTAATAATCAATCTTACTTGACTATCTCTTAATTCTTCTATGGTTTTGCCACATCTTGATACATCTTGTTCCTCTATTGATGAAAACCTTATATTTCTAGATGCTTGATCTATTGCTGTTGGTACTTCTTGTGGCGTTACTTCTTTGTATTTTTCATTTCCTTTCCTTTGTTGTTTTGCATACGCCTCTTTTCTCTGAATTCTGAGTTCTTCTCATCTTATTTCTAACTCCATCTTTTATTTTGTATTAAATAAGTCTTCCTCTGTAATAGTTGTTTGTTCTTCATTGTTTTCCTTACTTGACATACTAGATAAGACATTTGGACCCCATTCATACTCATTTGAATCTGTCTCTAAACCATGATCTAGGACTACTCCACTATACCATACAGGAATGTTGCACGGTGCAAAAAAGTTCTATGATTTATGTCATCTCTATTTTCACTGCTTCTGGAATATCTTGTTCATATTTTGTATTTGTTTGTATTTCCAAAACTTGTTGACAAGATTATTCTTTACCTTTGATGGTAATCTCCTCTTCTTTCTTTTCATGTTCTTCTTGCTTCTTTTGTTTATTGGTTACTATTTTTGCTACTTGATGTAGCTTTTCTTGCCATTGTTCTTCTTTAGAGACTAATTTCTTTCTCCACTTTTGTTGTTGATGATTATTTTGCTTTTGATTGGATTTTAGATATCCAAGCCCTGATTTATCTTCTTTGGATTGTGAGTGGAGACAAATAGGTTTTGAAATACCTTGATGTCGATTACCAATTGGTCCTTTTCCTTCATATCCCATTTTTTGCATGATTTCATAACCTTTGCCATATTATTTTATGGGAATATTAACTTGTGTTGTTGTTGCTATAGTTTTATCTTCATCCTTACAAGTACAACCAACCAAGAATGTCTTTGTCTTCATTTTCTTCTTCAAGAGTTCCAACGCTAACAAATGTTTCTTTAAACATATCTTTTGGTCTTTCTAATGTCTTTGATTGAATATCTGGAGGCTTTCCGTATGACTTAGGGGAAAGTGGAAAATTATTCAAAGGATATTTTCCCATTCCTTCATCATTTAATTTGAGCTTTTCCTCAAAGGTTTCCCATAACTTTTCTTGAATTTATTTGGTAGGATATATTGATTCTCTATTATGTGGAACTCTTGTATCTTATGTTGGCTTCAAATTATTGCAATATTGACTAGAATTTGCAATTATAGTGATCTCTTGTCCTTCATGAGGAAATTTTACACATTGATGATATGTAGAAGGAACTTCTTGCATTTTGTGAATCCATGGTCTTCCTAAAAGAATGTTGTAAGAGAGGTTCAAATCTAAAACCTCACATAATGTATTCCTTTCCATAGGTCCTATTTTTATTGGTAACACAACAGTTCCTTTAGAAGAACGTTTTGCTTCATCATAAGGCTTAATGGTTATTTTCTTCTTCAGGTCCACTGCATTTTTTGAATATCCCAAAGCTTTTATCAAACTTAATGCACAAATGTTTAAGCCGACTCCACCATCTATGAGTATATGTTTGACATGATTTTTATTAATGGTGACTTCAACATGTAAGGGAGCATTATGAGGATGTTGTAAGGATGCGTCATCATTTTCAGAAAAATGATAAGCAATGAGGAGCTATAAGGTGTCCTACCATGTTTTGGAACTAATCTATATCCAAATCTTTTGAAACTATTGTTTCCACTAAAGTTTTCTCCAAAATTTCCTTATGCATAGGTGAAACCTTGAGAAGTTCCAGAATTGATATTTGAGCAGGTATTCTTTATAATTTCTCTACTAAATTGTATTGT
Organism: Cryptomeria japonica; assembly: GCF_030272615.1. Classification (NCBI taxonomy): domain Eukaryota; kingdom Viridiplantae; phylum Streptophyta; class Pinopsida; order Cupressales; family Cupressaceae; genus Cryptomeria; species Cryptomeria japonica. The sequence goes on from NC_081409.1 coordinate 827,750,220, forward strand.
TGTGAAATGGATGTTGTGTCTTTTGTTATACCTGGAAAGGTAACCTTTTCTTTGCTTCTCATAATAACATTGATTGGCTTTGAAGGTGGATTATCTTTAACAATGATAACATTTACCACATCATCATATGTATAAGTGTAGTTCACTTTGTCTTTTCCTTTGTCATCTTTTAATTGGGATGGTTCACCTTTGTCATAATTCGGAAGTGGAGTTTTGAAAGCTAGGTGTGATTCATTTGTCTTGTGGCTATCCACTGTGATAGTTCCATTATTGATTAGATCTTGGATAAGGTGTTTCAATCTTTGACAATCATTTATTTGGTGTCCTTTATTCCGATGGTAATTGCAAAAATGATTGTCATTCCACCAATTTGGCTTGACTGGTGGTACATAAATTCTTGCTTCTGGTAAAACAATCAATTTGTTAGCAAGCAGAGTTTTTAAAGCTAATTCCAATGGTTCTCCAATGTTTGTGAATTTCCTTCGAGGATTGGAGAAGGACTTGGTTTTATTGTTTTCTGGATTGTTATTTTTTGGGATTTGACTTGATAGATTAAAAATTGGTTGTTGTTGTTTTGTACCACTATTATCATCATTGCCTCCATTGCTGACATTTCTATTCTTTGACCAGAACTTGCGTTTGTCATTGTTGTTGTTATTGTTGTTGTTGGAATTATTGTAAAGTTTTATCTCTCCTTTCTTTACCATCACGTTCTCTATTTTTAGACCATTCTCGATCATCTTGGCAAATGAGGGAGGACATTGCATTCTTAGTCAATAACTCATTTCACTGATAATATTATCAATGAATATGTCCATTTTTTCTTGATCAAGCATATCTCTTGGATACCTATTAAACATGTGTTTCCATCATTGTAAGAAGATCATAAAATATTTACCATTCTTTTGTTTAACATTTCATAGATCCAACATTGTTATCTCATTCCTTATATTGTAGGAGTACTGTGAAATAAATCTATTCACAAGTTCTTCAAAAGATTTGATTCTAGATGGTAATCTTGAAAATCACTCCATTAATTGTACATTTAAACTCCTCGGAAAAAGATGCATAAGGTAAGTTTCATCATGGCCAAAGTCCATGCTCATAGTACAAAACTCCCTAATGCGATCCCAAGGATCAGATTTTCCATCGTATTTGTCATATTTAGGGATCTTGCAACGTTGTGGAAATGGTACCATATTCAAATTTTTATCGAAAGGATATGGGCATATATCTTCCAATGAATACTTCTTGGAGCTTGTTCCATTTTGCATATCTTGCATCTGTTGTTGTAGAGTTTGTATTTGTTGAGTAAGGTTTAACAACAGATTATCCACATAGTTTCTCCTTGTTTCTTCATAAGTTCTTTTATCACTACACTCTTTTCTTGTGTCATCCCTTTCTTTTCTTGTCTCTTCATGACTTTTTTTGTTCACATCTTCATTACTTGGATCATCTATGTTTTGGGTGTTACTTGACTCCACATCTTGTTTCAATCTTTCTATATTAAATTCTTGTGGTAGTTTAACTCTAGATTTTGCCAACATCAAGAGATATTTCTCTTTTTGCTTTGCCAACAATTTTTCCATTAGCCTATCAAATTTGAAATCTTGCTCAAGGTCTCTAATGTTTCTATTGACTACTTCTTCATCAACAATGGTATACTAAAAAGTTTGGAATGTAGGATAATCTTCTTCCTCCATTTACTTTTGTTGTTTTCTCAGTTGTTCGTATTGAGCTCTAGTCCAAACTGGCATGTGATTATTTCAAAATTTTTGAAATTTCCAAAGGAAAAAGTCAATAGGTGATTATTGGTTTAGGATGATATGCTTTGTTGATTTTACTGCTATTGTTTGTTCATTGTGATAAAGCGTCTCTTTGTTGAAAAGCACGTCCTTGCAAAATTTCTCCATCAAACTCTGTACCGTAGCCACGTAAGTAGTGACAAAAATGGTGTAGGAATGTCCTATGTTTTAATGAGATCTTGCGATTGATATACAAGAATCTTATTCTTTTCTGAGTAGCTTTATAACTGGGTTTTCTTTTCTTAAGGTGATACTTAAAAGTCATATAAGTATCTAATAGTTTACAAGTTTGTTTGATTCCAATGTTGGTGTAATTCTGATTTTGATATAACCTAGGTTCAAAATAGGAAAGATATATCTAGGATTATGAACATAGGATAAATTGATCAAGCTTCATGATAGAGGATTTGATTATCCTAATGAGAGACTTGACAATGATGTTGATTTTTTTTTGCACTTAAGATGTTTGAATCAATAGCTTGCTGAATATTTATGCTTATAGAAACCTTTTGGGAATAGCCTGTTGGATTAGTGACCCAGTTGTTGAGCTAGTTTGAAAATACGTGATGGTTTAGAGACAAATCTACTCAAGAAGTATTTCAATACTGATGTTTTGACACTTTAGTTTGATCTGGTGTTTCAAATGTTGGAAAGCCTTTGTATTACCCTTTTGATCAATTTTTCCAGCAATTTGTTGGATTTTTGCTCACTCGTAGATGATAATTTTCTTCAATTTTTGACCATTTGGAACATGTTATAGACATAAGATACATAATATTTAATAAACAAAATGCACAAGCAAGTACAAATCTTATGACAAGCTGAGACAATAGTTGTTGAATCTCACATGGGGTTTACCCTGAGGCTACGCTATTCAAAGCAGATATTTAGATGCTTGACCCAAATAGCTCCACCCTCGACACTCACTTCTCTGAGGCAGCCAAGCACCAGTTTCGATGAAAACTCCCCATGGTAAACTTTATCTCTCTACTAAGAACTATATGTGTGTGAGTTGCTTTAGAGGTCCAACCTCTTGTGCCAACAACTAGAAGGATTTTGGCAACTAGTATAAGTGGTTTTTAGTAAAGGCTTCTGGTCATGTGGCCATACATGTGACACTTTCAGCTCTGTAAATACAGAAGGTTCCCAGCTTATAGAGGCTACACTCCATAGGGTTTATGGGGAAACATAGTATTAGTATTAACTTATCAGCACATGTTGTTTGGGACTTTCGTCACAAACACAATTTATTTTGAGTGGATTGGAAGGACTCTGAATTAGCCCGTTTCCACTTTAGGTCATTCCCCTTTCACTAGCCCCCTCAAGGAAGCTCGGGAAGGCGGGCCCTCTAAAGGATTTAATTGCTTGAAAGTAAAGAAAGCATAAAATAGTGGGTTTGGCTTTTTGATCACCTAATTAAGGGAAGAGCATATACCTACCACTTTCAAGACACAAAATATAAGTGTTCTTTTTAACTTTCCATAGCAATGTGATCTATCCTCTATTTGGAGATGTTGCTCCAACAAGCATGGTGTTTATTTTAGCCTTTTTAAAAGTCTACGTGCAACTATTTTAGAGAAGTTACTCAAAATGCAAGTTGCATGCTATCAATTTATCCCCTTAGTTAGAATAAATGAGCAACACATGATATATTACTTTCCAAAGTAGGGATTTTAATTAACTAGGTGAGGAAATGCATAAAATTTGCCTTAAACACAATCCTACACATGTATGTCAGTAGTTTGAAAAATTTTAGTTCTGGGACATTCGAACCTGCAAGAAAATTATGTTAGTTGCAAACAAAAGCACTATTCTAACAAATGCGCTATCTTTCACCTCAAAAGCGCTAATCTTTAGAGAAAAAGTGCTAACTTGCACTACAAAAGCATTGCTCTGTGGACTCAAAAGATTGACTTCTTTAACAAGTGTGTTAACCTAGAGGACAAAAGCGTTAACCTGTAATGCAAATGCATAGATTTTCAGACAAAAGCGCTAACCTACATGACATATGCATTAACCTGCAATGCAAATGTGTTAACCTACGATGTAAATACCCTAACTTGTGATGCAAATGCAGTAACCTATTGAACAAAAGCACTTCAAAATTCACACATGCATGAATCTGTATTACAAATGCGTTAATTTTACTTTTATGATACTTTTAAAGGTCTATGTGAGGTCCCTGAGCCCCACAATGGGCACCAAAATGTGTCGACTTGAATTTAATCCTTAGACTGCTACCTACCACAAGTGAGTTTCACAAAATACCAATGGAAATGCTACAGAAAATGCAAACTCAACCAATGAAACTACATGAAATACATATGAAATAAAAATGCTATTATTACCTTCATGATTTATGTTTCATTGTGTCCTAACTCCACTATTCCTGGTTGCAGATGGTGTGCTCTCAGACAAGCATTGAAAGCTTCCAAGATGGCATATAAAGAATAGATTGATAACTGATAGTTCACAAATACTATGATATGCAATACTACATTATTATTCTAAAATGCTAATTGCTATTTTGCTTCAAGATTAAAACTCATGGATGCATAAGTTTTACAAATGATTTGGCTTGCAAATTCACTTGAAGTCTCACTCTCTCTCAACTAAAGCTCTTCATTTTATAGACCTTGAGAGGATAAGATGATGTGGGTCAGATCAACGGTCATGATCAGATCTATAGATTTGGATGGCTATGAGTAAAGGTGAAGGTTGAGAGAAAGGGGGAAGGAGAAGACAACTATCACTCATCTCACCTTGACTGGTTTTCTGACTGAGGGAATCTAGGGATGGTTGGAGAATAATTAGGCATGAGAGGACAAGTGGACTCAAGTCCTTCCTAAGATGTAGGGGGTGTTGGAGATAATATAGAAGGAGGTTATGAAATATGTGTATGTACACAATATTTCATTAAGTTTGGAGGTTGGAGATAAATGATGAATTAATATTTAAGAAATATTAATTTCCTTAGCCACATGATGGATGAGTTGGCAAAGGGAAGATGAAGTGGAGATGAAGGGTGAGTTGGATAAGAAAGATTAAATAATTTAAGAAATTATTTAATATTTGAGACTATAGGATAGTAGAATAACCATTAAATATTAGATATTTAATTGATTGAAGGAGATAATTAAATATTAGATATTTAATTAATTAGAGGAATAGGATAGATGAATTAATTAATAAAATATATCAATTAAATTAATTAATAGAAAGACATGAAATAAATTAAATAAATTAATCTTTTTAAATTAACTATTTAATAGAATAATAATTATTAAATATATATAAAACATTTATTTAATCGCTCATAGCCAATTTTATGTGTATACAAGTATTTTGAGGGACAACTTCATGAGCTTGAACACAGTGTCTTTGTCGACATTCTCTTGCACAATGATTCCGTCGAGTCTTAGTGGAAGGCTGAGAAGGAAGAGGAACACTTGAAAAAGTAGGAATGTTTCTCTCCTTGATAGTTGAAGGTTTAGGTTGAGGTCTTTTAGGTTGAACAAGAGGAGAAGCAGGTCTCTTCTCTCAATAAGAGGAAGGAGGTGGAACTGTGCTATACAAAGGAGGAATATTAGGTGTAGTAAGGAGACTAGGTCCATCATGAGGAAGAGGTACAGGTCTAACCTTCGAAAGGATATTGTTGTTCTTCTTAGGAGAAGTTATAGTCACATCCATAGGAATAAGTTGATGATCTTCCTTAGGAGGGAGATTAGTTCTATCCATGAGGGGAAGAACCTCATCTTGAAGAATAATAGGAATGTCAAGTGTTGGGGATCTAGGTTGACTTAAGGATAAGATCATATATGTCTTCCAGTTTTGATAAGATTGAAAAGGAGCATTGCTCCTTGATGGAAGAGATTGAAATTGTTTAGGCCAAAAGAAATCAATAGGAACACTAGGGCTTCTTTTGGATGGACAAAATAAGCTATGGTTAACGATTATGATTTCTCCATTGTGAGGAAATTTCAGACACTTATGGATAGGAGAAGCAATAGCCTTCATGGAAGATAGCCAAGGATAGCCCAAATTCACACAAAATTGGTCAAAAATGTTGGCAATATGGAGGAATTTATTATGTGTTGCATTAATGTTCTATCATTGATGTTAACACTAGTTGTTATGGTTGGTTATCGACATACAAGTTTTGGTTACTGATAGAAGATCTTGTGTTATCAGTAAGGGTTTAGGGTTTTATCGCTAGAGCTTTTACTGAGAATTTTTCACAGGATGCATAAGTGGTGTTGGTGTGGATTCTAGATGGAATTCAGGATGCAAAAGATGATCCTTGATCATGGCTTGACTGATTGGAGACATCACTTTGGCTTGGTCGACCCAGATTAGGTCTGGTACCTATTTAGGTTATGGACCGGTATCATGTTAACATGTTCTCTACATGTTACCGGGATGATTTATGGATTGGTTAATGTTGTTTTGGTCTAAAGATGACATGGAATATCATTGTAATATGGATGTATGTAATGGTCTTATTGTAATATCTCTTAGGTGGCCGACCTAATTGGTTTAGGCCTTAGGGTTTGCATAAATTGATGTAAGATCTCATTGTAGATCATGGTATGGGAATGAAATATATGTTCATGGTTGTGGAATGAAATATCATATGCGAAGGAGACTTGGACAATTATAGGTGATCGAATTGGGTTTATGTAAGAGGTCAAAGGCCTTCGGTATTAAGCTTAACTGAGACTGTAATCAGGCATGGTAGATGCTATCTCTGGTAGTTCATTCTTTTTGATTGTTGTCCAATTATCTTGAGGTGGTTATAAGCTCTTTGTAGTCAATGAGACTCCTTTGTAATGAGTAGTATGCTCTAGGCAGTGTGCCTTCTTGCATGTGCAGGCCCCTTATTGTATCACATATTTTCTGTAAAAGTATCATCTGACTGTGGGTAGGCTTCCCACCATGGTTTTTCCCTTTACTAGGTTTTCCATGTACAGATCATGGTGTTATGTGTATGGTTGCATTGTGTTAATTCTCTATTTCATTCTTAAGTTTTATTGCTTACCAGTATCTATTTTTTCTATTATGGTATTCAATGTTAATGTGCTCTAGTTAAAGGTTATCAAGTGGATTGATTAATATAATCTATTGACAACTGATTCACCCATCCCTCTGAGTTGTCCACTGATTATCCTAACAATTGGTATCAAAGATTTGGTCCTCTTTTGCAGAAGCTTAACCACTTGAGGTAGATCGTATGGCAAATAACACTTCAAATCCACCGGCAACTATTTTCAGAAGAGAAATCCCTAAGCTTGATGGAACAAATTATGGGATATGGAAAATCCAAATGGAGACTCATCTTAAATGTCTTGGCAAGGATATTTGGGAGATCACTAAGAAAGGATATGCAGCTTATGATCCAGCATCTAGAAATCCTACTCCTACAGACTTGGACAAGAATATTGAAAATGATTGCAGAGCTAGAGAATCCCTCTTGTGTGCACTCACTGATCAACAAATCATCCCGATTGATTGATAAATCATCTGCAAAGGTTATGTGGGACAAATTGCAAACTTTGAATGAAGGTGATCCTACTGTCAAAATTTCTAAACTTGATGGTTATCGGGTAAGGTATGAGAACTTGAAGATGAAAGATAATGAAAGAATTGCTACATTTATGGAAAGAGTAAATGAGATTGTCATGGGAATTCAATGTTGTGGAGGATCTCTGAGTGAAGATGAAATAGTTTCCAAAGTCTTGAGAGCCCTTCCACCAGCTTACAAGACGAAGGAGACTGCAATTAATGAATTGAGAACAATGGCAAAAACTTCAGTTAACAAAGACATTCTGATTGGGAAATTACCTACTTTTGAGCTTGAAGAATTTGGACCTTCTAGAGCTGCAAAGTCTGAACTTGCTTTTCATACATCATCATCTATTAGGAAAAGTGATTGGAAAGCCATATATGCAAAGGAATTGGAGGATATGAGGAAAGAGGATGAAGAATTTGAGCAACTTGAAGCCTTATTTGCTAGAAGAGTATCTAAAGGACTGATAGGAAGTAAGTATGAAAGAAAAACACCTTTTAAATGTTTTGCATGTTGTAGACACCTAAAAATGTCTCATTGATCATGTACTAATTATTCCTCTAATTGATTAAATAATTTATTAATTATTTAATTAGTTAATTATTCTTATTCTTCTAATTTCATATTTCCTCATCATCTTACTAATTATTCTACTTCAATCTTATCATCATTTAGTCATTTTTAACCATTTTCTAATGTTAACTAAATATTTATTATTTAATTAATTATAATTAATTCCCCAATTTAAATAATCTTTATTATTTAAATAAATTCTATTCTCAATTTCTATCTCTAAACATCTAATCATTCAACCCTTTTCTAAATATTAATTATTTAATTAATTGTGATTTTATCCTTTAATTTAAATAATCTTTATTATTTAATTAAATTCCATTTCTAAATAATTAAATATTTTCTTTAAATTATTTAATTAGCTAATCAATTCTTCCATTTCTTAAATCCCCAGATTCTAATTTCATATTCTTCTAAATTCAATTACACGTGCATGATTTCATAAACCAAATTGAAAATCAAAGTCAAGTTCTAAATATATTCAAATACTAAATTGAATTTAAAATAAGTTCAATTATTTGAATAAATCTCATGCAAAGATTAAATTGAAAATCTAAGTCAAAGTGCTTCCACATGCTAAATTAATTAATTCAATGAATTAATTAATTAAATCATTATCTCTCCAATCTCTATTTCCATCTTTTAGTTAGCTTTTTCTAAATTAAGCTTTCTTTGTCATCCTCTTTATTTCCTCCAATCATTCTTTTACTTCCTTCAGTTAGCTTTTTCTCAATCAGTTAACTCCTTTAATCTATTCAATCTATTATGTTTCACCTCTATATCAATAGTTCAACTATCAATCAGCATGTGAGCTCACCTGAGTTCCACCTCTTGACCATTTTATTCCACCTTTCAATAAATCTTCTCCAATTATCTATAAATTGAGCACTCAATCTCAATTTTCAATCCTCTTGAATCCTCCTCCTCAATCTTGGACAATTACTCTGAATCACGAACTTTGAATCTTTGTGTCACTTGTAGGTTAACAGCACAATATCTAAGAGCCATCATACCACAGAGAAGAGAAGAGAAATGGAAGCTATACGCGATCTTGGAATAGGGAGTTTTATTGAATGATTTTAATTCCTATTTGCTTGATTGTGTTATTTCATTGTTAGTTTATTAAAATTCTTTGATTAGATAGGGATTCATGATTTCCCTTTTCTTCTAATTGATATTATTGAATTAAAGATGAATTTTACAGACGAAATTTTGGTGAACCCAATGTGAATCAACAACTAATTAACCTTCTCTATTTTTTGTGTGATTTTTTACAGGTCGTACGGATTTTTTTTCATTTTTTGAAAGTTGCATGAATTTTGAGAATAAATTTTCCATCATGGAATCATGCTTACATTGTCATGCAATGGCATAGATAGCACTATGCATTCAACCCCTTGGGGCCATGCAATCGATCTGACAGGGTCATGCAATCGCTCTATCCAGATTATGCAATCGACCTTTCACAATCACGCATTCGTAGGGAAAATTGCTGCTTAATTTTTTATTCTGTCTGTTATCTAATCTATCTAATTCTGTCTAAAATTTGATTAATCTAGAAATAGATTACTTATATTTCATGATTTAATAGCTTATGGCAAGAAAGGTATAGTTCAGGATTTCAGGGGCGAGAAGAACAAAAGAACAAAGAAGACAAGCCAAATGCTATCAAAAGGTTCTCCAAGCAGAAAAGTGGATACAAGATTCCAAAGAACAACTGGCCTTTGATAGATATAACAACTTATTTCTTTCTTATCAAGTAAAATATGATCTAATCAATATTGAGTGGATGATGAGAGATTTGGCTAGGGCCTCACAGTTGGTTTTGTAGGTTTCTGATCGGGTTTAGATTTATTTTTTATTTTGGAGTCTTTAATTTATTTTTGTTTTGTTGTCTGCTTGTCTATCACATAATCGCCTTGATATTGCTATGCAATTGGTCTATTAGCATCATGCATTTGGTCTATTAGAATTATACATATGCCCTGTCAGGTTCATAGATTCAATTTGTAAGTATTACGCAATCGCTTAGGTATCGTTACGCATTTGCCTTTGTCAAATTTTGAGTTTCTGTTTTCTATCGGTTTGATTTTACTATCTCTTTTCTATCATTTTGAGTTTCTATTTATAGCCTATGGTGGATTTACAAAAAGGATTAGATTAGTATTTTTTGCATGCATCACCTAACACTTCATCTTTTGGTGCTTAAAATCAACAATAGTTAAAATGGACATGCATGGATAATTTAACACTTCATCTTTAGTGTTTAAAATCAACAAAAGTTAAAATAGACATGCATGGAAAATATCACACTTTGTTGTTTGGTGCTTAAAATAAACATGGGATAAAATGGACATGCATGTATCTCACACTTTGTCTTTTGGTGCTTAAAATCAACAAATGATTAAAATTGACATGTCTGCCTTCATATTTTGATTTGGTGTTTTAAAATGGACATGCACATGCATATTCAACACCTAAATTTGGGTCATAAAATGAACGTGAATCAAGCTGCATTAGATTGAATCATATTTGTTTTTCTTAAAGGCAAAGAAATTTTCATGTTTGGGGTGGACCTACTATTACATTAACTGACTTTCCACCCACCTTCAGGGTCTTGGGAGAAAGAACGAAGGTGACAACAACATCCAAGTTTATTTTATTCTACATAGAGAGGGGTATCTTTGACTAGGGATTTCATCACCCCATAGAGGTACTTCGAACTGAGATACATTGGGGATATCATCTCTCCCAGCGTACTCTCGAGTGGATTTTTTTTGAGCCACTATATAAATATACTGGTCAAGCGGCTAGAGTGTTGAGTGAATTTGACGTATGTGGAGGCCTTCCCTGCACTAATAAGCTCAACTAAAGTCTTAAGTGTCTTGCTTTGAGAATCCATCGTTGGATTGGGATCCCTCAAAACATTATACTATGAACCAATTTAGTTGCCAAAAAACCCTACATTCAGTGATTCCGGGAGTGCGGATCGTACCCCATAATACCCTTCATGTACCTTACACTATGATACAAAAATCCCTCGACAATTAGATCTTCAGATCTTTGGGGTAAGAGAGACTGGCATGCCCAAGAAGTGTGTGCCATGGAGTGGAGCCAGTGCTACCAGACTCTCTATCTGTTCATTTTGTCTCGGTATTTCATAAGGGCCTCATTTGAATGGTTTCCACTTTCCAACCTAATATTGTATTTTGTGCTTTTTTATGTATCGTTGTGCTAGACTAGTATTTAGTCAGTCATGTGGGCTATTTCAGGCCCTATCCTACATATCCCAGAATTTTCTAAGATTGTATAAAAATTGACTTAGTCAGCTATACTACCTCTAGGCAATTGTTCTCAGATTTGGAAAACTACCTAAACTTGTCCTAGACGTGAAAGTACATAAAACAAAGTCCATTTTGAAACCAAAAACTTTGAGTCCTTCCATACTTGTGACCCTAGGAAATCCTTTTGCATAGTCCCACTTATGTCCTCATTATCCTACTAGTCCTTTGCATAGTCCCACTTATGTCCATATTATCATCCTAAGTCTTAGCATGTAGTCCTCATTCATGTCTTCATTATCATCCATACTCGTTGCATTGTACTAATTTTGAGTCCACATTATCATATACATCTAATTCCATTGTTAGGTATAGAGTCATAGCATGTGTCTTCATGGGTCTCCCAAGTGATGGTTTTCTCCACTTCAAGCAACCTAATCTAGTGCCAAATGGCGGTCAACGAGAAATCATTGATGGTCTAGCTAACTTAGCTTAGGATTTTAGAAGAAACACACCTCAATATATAGGAGTCATACACGAGATAAACATTGAATCTAAGATTGCTCATAGAATTGATAGAAAGATTGAGGCAGAATGACTTAGTCAAGAAATGGAAAGGAATGCATTAGAGAAGTCTAGAAATAGTCAAAATCCTTAATAAAGAGTCTAATATAGTCTTGCATACCTCATATTTGTTAGGTCTTGGAGACAAATGAGAGGGGGAGGGTGAATCAGTTGTCAAATAAATTCAAACCAAAAACAACTTAACCACACTTAATGCTTAATACTAGTAAACCAAACTTTATGCCGATAGATAGTTTATCCATTAATTGCAGTACCAGTAAGGATTAATGCATGAAACAGAAAGAAAATAACATCCACAACACATAACACCAATATTTGTATGTGGAAACCCTATAAGGGGAAAAACCACAATGGGAAACCTTACCCACAATCAGATGATACTACTGCAGATGGTATGTGTATACAAATGGGGTCTGCACATGCAGAAAGGCCAAGTGCCTAGAGCGTACTGCTCAATCACAAAATAAGAGTCACACTAAATACAATTGGATGGTTAAATCCAATAAGGATGTACTATTCAAAATACCATCTTTCTATGCTGGATTCAGTTCCAGTGTAGTTCTGATATGCCTTCACAAAATCCTTCCTTCAACCTTGAAATGATGTCTACATGTATAGCTCTGCTTATTCTCACATATACCAAATTATTCCTTCCTTCACATTCGCATTGTCATTTTGATCTTACAAATAAGATCTTACATTTATATCGAAGCCTAGGACCAAAATGTATAGGTCGGCTTTACAAAGATATTACAATAAAAACAATTTACAAGTAAAATAATAACCGATGCAATATCTGATTCAACATGTCAGCTTAATGCATTTACAACATTAATAAATCATCTCCATAGCATGTCGTGCTGATCTAGAATAGATAAGCCTATTGGTGCTTATCCTAGACCTATTTTCTAGTAACAACAAATATGCAAACACAAATATACCAATGAACAAATCTCCAGGACAAAGTGCCCAAACGATGTCTTCAACATAACCAAGTGTTTTCCATGTCATTCCAAGTGCTGATGAACAATATATCCTGCTGGTGTACCAAATACTGATGAATGTGCATAAATCACATGCTTGCCAATGAATATTGCCAATTCTCCGAATGCCAGAGTTGACGAGTGTTAATAGGTGCTAACATCAATGAAAAAACCATATCAACATATCCAAAATACCAACAATATCCCCCTTTGGCATTGATGGCAACACAAGATGGAAAAATCATCAAAGTGCCAAAACAGAAATGCCAAATACCAAAAACCAACAATCTCCCAAAAGGATCATCAAAATACAGATGCATAGAGTAATAATCTCTCCCCCAATGAATAATCTCTCCCCAAAAGATAATGTGTTTTTCTATAGATATCTCTCCCCCTTTGACATCAAATGCCAAAGCAATACAAAAACCAGATTCAAAAACAAAATACCAACTTATTCAGTATACCAACTACTCCCCTTGAGAATTTGCATCTGTGTATGCACATAATTCAAAGTTTTCATCTCTAGGATACCATAAGCCAAGATTTGTAGTGCCTTGTAAGTACCAGAAAATCCTTTTTACTGCGGATTCATGATTTTCTCTAGGATTACTCTGAAATCTTGAAACAATACATACTGCATTCATAATATTAGATCTTGTTTGTGTCAAATATAGTAGGCCTTCTATCATAGATCTGTACCTAGTCAGATTAATAGGTGTAGATTCATCCCTTAGTGATAATTTGTCATTTGTAGTTATAGGTGTGCTTACCATAATAGAGTTTTCCATACCAAATTTCTTTAGCAACTCTTTCAAGTACTTATATTGACTCAAGAATATACCTTTATCAGTCTATGAAGTCTACAATGCTAAAAAGAATTTTATCTCTCCAATCATAGACATTTCAAATTCTTCTTGCATTTCAATAGAAAAGTCTTTACATAATCCATCTTCTCCTCCAAAGATTATATCATCAACAAAAGCTTCTATAACCAAGATGTCACCATTAGTCACTTTATAGTATAAATTGTTGTCAGCATTAGCTTTAGAGAAACCAATCTTCAAAAGATATTTATCCAATCTTGCATACCAAGCTCTTGGAGCTTGCTTCAACCCATACAAATCTGTTCTTAACCTACAAACCATATCTTTGTTATCTATTAAAGAAAATCCATTAGGTTGCTCAATGTAAACTTCTTCTTCAAGATCTCCATTCAAAAATGCACATTTAATATTCATTTGATATACTTTGTAGTTTTTGTGTGCTGCAAAAGCCAAGAATAATCTAACTACCTCAATTCTAGCTACCAGTACAAAGGTTTCGTTGCAATCAATTCCTTCTTTCTGTGAATATCCTTTACACACTAGTCTTGCTTTATTCCTGATTACCTTACCATATTCATTAAGTATGTTTCTGAATACCCATTTTGTTCCAATTACATTTTTGTCTTTAGGCTGGGGAACTAATGTCCATGTGTTACTCTTCTGAATTTGTTCTAGTTCTTCTTCCATAGCTTTAATCCAGTGTTTATCTTCACATGCCTCATTAATTGATGATGGTTCAATTTGAGAAATAAGACATGCCTCTTCATTTTCCATTCTTCCTCTTGTCATAACTCCTTGTTACTTGTTTCCAATTATCTGATCTTCAGAGTGATTCAGTCTTACATACCAGGGTGTCTTTGTTTGTTGTTGTTCCTCAGTTATAGTGGAATTTTCAAATGATATCGATGTAACTGGATCTTCATTCTGTACCAGTGTGGGTTCATTTGATGGTATTTTTGTTGCCAGTTCAGAGTCTATATACCTTGAAGTTCCTCTAAACTGTTCATCAATATTCACATTTGTACTCTCAACAATTTTCTGCAATCTCTTGTTAAAAACATCTATATGCCTTGCTCTTAGATGAATAACCAAGAAATATTCCTTCATCACTTCTAGGATCAAATCTGCCAATATACTCATCTCTTCTAATATAGCATTTACTTCCAAATATTCTGAAATATTTAAGAGTAGGAGTAATACCAAACCATAGTTCATGAGTTTTCTTACCAGTTTCACCTCTGATGTGAACTTTGTTGAATGTGTAGACTGCTCTGCTTACTACCTGATAGGGAGCTTGATAGGGAAGTGCTCACAAGGTTAATTTGTTCAAAAGGGATCAAGTTGTTTCCAAAGACATATAGATTCTATTGTATATGATTACTCAATCTACCTAATTGTCAAGATGCCAAATACTCCATGGTCTTCTTGCCTAGCAAACTCCCTTACTGGTGATGACTCTTTCCCATGCACAAAACTACCCAAAATGCTTAACCCTTCCAACTACACTTACTCATGCTTGGCTCTTGGGGCCTTCAACCTTTAGTTTCAATGTGTACTAGAGGTCTTCCACATGGAAATGCAGGGGTAGTAAGGTAATGTTCATCATTGAATGCTCAGCATCTTGTTTTAGGTCTATAATCCTCAACTTACTCAAACTCAATAATAAGGCTCAACTACCCCAAATGAGGCTGCACACTATCTATGGATCCCAAGTACCCTTGTTGGACTATTTTAAATGTGTTCATTATGCATCATAAGCCTCCAAGTTCCATTTTCCCATCGGGTTTATGCATACTACAAAAACTATCATTTTGTTGTGTGTTATGCAGCAGGGCTACTAGCCCGTGGAGGCCTAATTGGCCCTTTTTTGCTCCCTCTAGTCAATGATGGCCTTTTTAACCAAAAATAAAGTTTGGGATGATGTTTTAGGGGTGAATTCTCAAATATTTTTGAGGTTTAGCCCACTGTTAGTTTAGTTTTCAGACTGTCCACTTTTTATGGTTTAATTTGAGGGTTTTGTGGGGTTTTGAGTGCTTCCACCATAGTTACACTCTTTCAAACATGTTTCAAACTCCATAGCTCCTTGGATACTTTTGAAACACCATATTGAAGCTTTCCCTACCTTTTTTGGATAGGAATTATGCCAAACACTTGGCAAACAAGAAGGAAAACAGTAAAATGTCTCAATCACTGTCCTTTTTCTGCCCTTTTACCAGTCAAACTGCTGCCCTCTCTTTAGACCTGCATAAAGGAAAAGTTGTATAGGAAGAATTCCTCAAAGAGGTTTAAAAATTCTAGTAACACTCTTATTACATTTCCTTCAAGATACAAGGCATGGATTATGCTCTTCAAGCATTCCTTGGGCATTTTGCCACATACAATTTTATGAAAATAGTGAACTCACTGTTTGATTATAAAATGAGAAAGTCTTAAGGAGGAGTAAGATAAACTCACCATCTAAGGAGATTTTAAATACCCTTGGCCAAATGTCCAGGCCCTTGTTACATTCATTTTCTCACTCAAATTACTTTTGAGTGCAAACTTTGAGTTTTAATCAAGCTACTAGCCAAATGACAAACACTTGCCTAGTATTCACTCAATTGCATCTTCAAACCATTCTCCTGGCATAAAAAGAGAGAAATGTACATTATATACACATGGATCAACTTGGAAGAATCCATTGGAGTGATCCTAGAACTGGATAAACCAAGTTGACACATTTTACAACTCCAAACCCCTGGTAGGGTAGCAGATTCCCAGTTATGAAATAATTTTACACAAACCAATTTCTGAAGTAAAATAGTACAAAAATCACTTGGAAAGAATTAAATGACCAATATACACACTTATAGAAGGTACAGTATGGATACAAATGCTACAGTATGGACTGTTACTCTAAGAAGCAAAAAAATAGTGAAATAAACCAAAAGTTCATGATTTTTATTGAAAAGAACCTGCTCAAACAAAAATCAACCCTTTCCAAGGAAAATGGAGGCCATATATAGCTTCTCTAGTTGGTTTTTCAAGCCCTTGTATGGACATGAGGCTTCAATAACTCATTAAGCAAGAAAATGACAATTTTGACAACTTTCTTAAGCCAAATGACAATGTTTCTTGCTCCAAGATGCATTTTTAACAATCTAACCTCATAAACTAGTCTAAACAACTTAGAAATGCTTAAAAACACTAAAAACACATGTTTCAATGCTCTTGAAGACATTAGGAGACCTTTTTGGCAATTTTCCACATTTTTGCCAAAAACTATCAACTCAAAGCCTGAAATGCAAGATTTGATCTCTTAGGCCAAAAATGAGATCAAAACCACTTCACATGATTCAAAAAAACCTAAAACAACAAAAAAAACCTAACACAAGAATTTACAAACATAGAAGCATAAAATACCCAAAAAATGGAGTTTTGACTCAACTAGGTGCTCCTGCACCACTACCTCTCTCCAATATACATGTGGTAGATTTGCTTTTGGTAACATACTTCTAGCTGCATCCACAGTAGTTCTATTTTTCCTTTCTACAACTCCATTCTATTGTGGCATTCGAGGTGCTGATAACTGTCTTCTGATTCCATTCACTTCACAAAATGTACTAAATTCCTTAAATGTGAATTCACCTCCTTGGTCTGATCTCATACATTTGATTTTATTACCAGTTTCATTCTCTACCATTGCCTTGAATAGTTTGAATTTCCCAAGTGCTTTTTATTTTTCTCTGCGGAAAGTAACCCAACACATTCTAGAATAGTCATCAATGATTAGCATGAAATATCTATCACCTTGTAAGCTTTTAGTTCTAGCTGGACCACATAAATCAGTATGAATTAAGTCAAGAGCATTATTGGATTTTTCTAGAATACTTTTAAAAGATGCTCTAACTTTCTTTCCAAATTGACATTCCTTACATACTGGATTGTGAGGCTTAACAATCTTAGGTAAATCTCTAGCTACCTTAGTAGTATTGATTTTCACAATGCAATCAAAATTTACATGACAGAGTCTCTTATGCCATAGCCAAATTTCATAAATATGTGCAATCAAGCATGTCTTTTCATTGTTATTCAAATGAAAGATGTTACCTCTAGTTTGATTACTGGTTGCAATTTCCAAACCAGTTTTGTTCATAATTTTGCATTTCCCATTCTTGAATTGTAATTGAAATCCTTTCTCAACTAATTGACCAACACTCAAAAGATTGTGATTTAAACCTTCAACATAGTAAACATTGTCAGTATTAGTGTTACCATCAAGAGATATAGTACCTTTTCCTTTGATCAAACAAGCTTTATCATCTCCAAATCTTACTAGAGCTCCATTATATTCCTAAAAAGTCAAGAATTTGCTTTTATCACCAGTCATATGATGTGAACATCTCGAATCAATGATCCATTCATCCTTAACTTGAATTTTAGCTACCAGGGCCTGCTCTACTAGTTGAATAGTAGGTGTCGGTTGATTTTCTATTATAGCAATAAAAAACCATCCATTGTCAAATCCTCATCAGAATCATCAGTGACTCCTTCATCAGCAAGATAACAAGATTTGTCTTTATTCTTCTTAAATCTGGATCTCTGATATTCAAGGTTAGGCTTGTATGTTCTTCTAGCTTCTTCTCTCAATCTTGCATGTCTATCAGGGCATCTTGAAGCCATATGACCAATCTTATTATAGTTAAAACATTTAAAGGGTGCTTTACGTTCATACTTACTTCCAACTAGACCTTCAGGCATTTTCCTTGCAAATAGTGCTTCAAGTTCTTCAAGTTCTTCATTTTCTCTCCTTCTTTCTTCAAGTTCTCTTGCATAAAAGGCTTTCCAATAAGACTTGTCAAATGATGGTGTAGATGTTGTTGATGCCTTAAAAGCTAAATCTGTCTTTATAGTAGCAACAAGACCAAATTCCTCAATTTCAAAAGATGAAAGTTTTCGAATCAATGTATCCCTAATTACTGATGTATTAGGCATTGTTCTTAACTCATTTATAGCAGTGACTTTTATTTTGTATGCCGGTGGAAATCCTCTTCAAATTTTTAAAATGATTTCATCTTCACTTAAGGTTCCTCTGCAAAATTTAATACCGAAAACAATTTCATTAACTCTTTCCATAAAAGTAGAAATCCTTCATCTTCTTACATTTTCAGATTTTCATACCTGACCCGAAAGCTTTCAAGTTTTGCAATTTTGACTCTAGAATCTCCTTCATTCAATGTTTCCAAATGGTCCCAAATAGCTTAACAGTAGATCTATCTGATAATCCCATGATTTGCTGATCTGATAATGCGCTCAAATGTGCTTCTCTTGCTTTGCAGTCATTTTCTTCATCTTTAGCCAGGGTAGGTGGATTACGCTGATTTTGAGTAGGAGCAGTATAGTCATTCTTTGTAACTTCCCAGATGTCCTTTCCAATGCAGTTTGGATGTCTCTCCATCCTGATCTTCCATATGCCATAATTGGTTTCATCAAGTTTAGGACTATCCTTCTTGAAATAGTTAGAAGACATTGGATCTCCTCAAGTTGTTAAACTTCTACAAAGGAGGACTAGGCTCTGATACCAATTGTTATGTCTTGGAGACAACTAAGAGGGGGGGGCGAATCAGTTGTCAAATAAATTCAAACCAAAAATAACTTAACCACACTTAATGCTTAATACTAGTAAACCAAAATTTATGTCGGTATACAATTAATCAGTTAATTGCAGTACCGATAAGGATTAATACATGAAACAAAAAGAAAATGACATCCACAACACATAACACCAATATTTGTATGTGGAAACCTTGTAAGGGGAAAAACCACGATGGGAAACCTTACCCACAATTAGATGATACTACTACAGATAGTATGTGTATACAAATGGTGTCTGCACATGCAGAAAGGCCAAGTGCCTAGAGCTCACTACTGAATCACAAAATAGGAGTCACACTGACTACAATTGGATGGTTAAATCCAATAAGGATGTACTATTCAAAATACCATCTTTCTATGTTGGATTCAATACCAGTGTAGTTTTGATATGCCTTCACAAAATCCTTCCTTCAACCTTGAAATGATGTCTGCGTGTATAGCTCTACTTATTCTCGCATATACTGAATTATTCCTTCCTTCACATTTGCATTGTAATTTTGATCTTACAAATAAGATCTTACATTTATACTAAAGCCTAGAACCAAAATGTATAGATCGGCTTTACAACGATATTACAATAAAAACAATTTACAAGTAAAACAATAACAGATGCAATATCCAATTCAACATGTCGGCTTAATGCATTTACAACATTAATAAATCATCTCCAATGCATGCCATGCTGATCTGGAATACATAAGCCTATTAGTGCTTATCTTGGACCTATTTGCCAGTAACAACAAATATGCAAACATGAATATACCAATAAACAAATCTCCACGACAAAGTGTCCAAATGATGTCTTCGACATAACCAAGTGTTTTCCATGTCATTCCAAGTGTTGGTGAACAACATATCCTGCTGGTGTACTAGATACCGGTGACTATGCATACATCACTTGCTTGCTAGTGAATATTGCCAATTCTCCAAATGCCAAAGTTGATGAGTGTTAATAGGTGTTGACGTCAATGACAAAATCATATCAACATATCCAAAATACCAACAATATTTAAATCTATAGTCTAGCATTAAGTCATCATCTTAACTAGAACCACCCTCATATAGGAGTTTTAGATGCCCGTCACATGGTCGCAAAAAGTGAAAGGTATAATGGACTCGAACAACACTCAGTCTATAAACCCTACTTAGAACATGGACATGTCAACTAGTCAACACTCAGGTACTCAGACAATGTCAACCCTAAATGAATTACAACAACATCTAACAAAAGAAGAAATTGAGTCGACTCAACAAGATCCACATGTACTTATGATCTTAGATGCACTTATACATAGCGATAGGGACAACTAGTATCTCCTGTTGTTAATACAAAATGGGGAAAAACTACCTAAAGATTTTGATGTCACAAAGATCTTACCACCAGGAAAAACTTTACATCCAAATAATAGTCAAACACCGCCACAACACAAATGCAAGTAATGACCTCCAGTTTTCCTCAAAATGTACCTATCCAAACAAATGTCAACATGAATGCAAACTTCCAAACAAGTGTGTCATCTTCAGCGATCAATTTTAGTATACCAACACAAAGCAGAATGATAATATCAATTGTCTCAGCACCTATTCAAACACAAGCAGTAAGTGTAGCCCAACCTCCCATTTCCTATTCTATAGGATCAACATATGGTTACCAAAATGCAAATCTAGGTCTGACCAATGCAACAAATACGGCTCGACCAAACATGGGTTTGCATATCACTTATCTCACCGTACCTAGTGGAACACACAACACACAAAATTATAATCATGGTACCTCCCAACAACCTCCCAGTTATGCAACAATGAATCCTTTTGTGGGACATACACAAACACAAGGTTTACCTTTGACTCAAATAGATATTCTGACACAACAAATGCAGAATTTGCAACAACAAATGACAACCATGTAGACTGGTAATGATAAAAAGAGCTACACAATGCAGGACTTATGTCCTTATCCATTTGATCACACACTATAGATACCACCTATCCCACAACATTTTGAAATGCCCAAATTTGATAGATATCGAGGGAAGGGTGATCCTAGAGATCATATTAGAGAATTTTTTATGGCATGTATAGAGGTTGCCTCATAAGATACTTATCTAATGAGACTATTTCCTAAAAGTCTGGGAGGTTCGACTTTAGAGTGGTTTTCACATTTACCACCAACCATCACATCATGGGGAGAATTAGCTGAACAATTTATTGCAAACTTCTCACATAACATTGACACCCCAATTACTTTGATGGATTTATGTGTTGTTAAGCAATATGAGAATGAAACAATTGCATCCTTCATACAATGATGGAGGGCTCTCTATAGGAGGTGCAAGACAATTATCCTAGAAACAGAACAAGTGGATATGTTCATAGAAAACTTGATTCCCAAGATTAAATATTCAATACAAATGCAATGTTTAACCACAGTCAAACAAATCATGGAAAAAGATCTCATGTGAGAAGGGAATAATAGAACAAGGTCTTATTAAGTACGACAACACCAACAACAATGACAAATCAAAATTTTGGTTGAAAAATAAAAATGTGACCAATGATGGTGTTGTAGATGCTAGAACAGTTAATAGAACGCAACCGGTTTTATCATTGGGAACCAATCAATCATCAAATCCACAAGTGGAGAATAACCCTGTTTCAACAAATGTAAACGCTACACAAAATGTGAACACAAGATACTCTAGGGTAAATGCTCCAAGAAAAAAATACACGCCTCTAGGAGAACCGATTGAATCTGTACTCAAAAAGTTGATACAAACAAACATGATCACTTTACCAGAAATAAGAATATATGAACCAAGTCCTTTCAAACCCACATGGTGGAATGACAATGATTTCTATGATTAGGACTAAAGGTCACAAAACAACAAGTTGCTAAAAATTGAAAAACTTGGTCCAAGATATGATAGATCAAGGGGATATTACAATAGATACAAATAAAACCTCAACAAACACAAATCATACAATCTTTAAGGATCCATTTGTTAAGCATGACAAAGGGAAAGCTACCACATCAGGTACACAAGACAATACAACTAACTACACAAAGGTCTCTTATGATTACACTATTCATGCCATTAGCTCAGGAGATATAGTACATACTAACTCACAAGAAACACGTGATCAAGATGAGCAATATCCAGAGATTCACATAGATGATAACCAAATTTGCATGCTATCAGAGGCACCAAAGTATGATGATGATGTAAATCTACGTCTTAAGGACTGGGGGCACCATGAACCATCTCATTCAGGTTGGCTTGAAGATGAACTCATAGAACACATCATGGATGTCAAACATACACATAAAGACTATGAAGAGGGATTTAACAGAAACCTTGATAAAACAACATATGATACCAACAATTCCTATAAGTCAAATCATATAGTGGCTACGATCACCATAACTCCCAGAAACAAAGACTGTGTAGTAGTTACTCATAGATCAAAGGTAAATTTATAAGGAATTCCACCAAACCCACCACCAATAGTAGGGACTTATAATATTGTAGAGCAACTCAAGAAAATGGCAGCACATATATCACTCTTTGAAATCCTATGTATCTCACCCACTCACAGAGCTATTATGGACTAAGTACTTCAAGATTTGATAGTGGACAAAGATATAGATGAAAATGCCTTCCAATCCATGGTAGGAAATTTGACACAAGACACTCGTATTGCATTTACAAAATAGGACATTCCTGGTGATAGACTGCTTCATAATGAGCCACTACATCTAGAAGCTTACATACATAAGAAAATAATCAGAAGGGTACTCATAGATGGGGTCGGCCTCAACATTTGTACTTTAAAACTAGTTAAGGCATTAGGATATTCTGAACTTCACATTGATTCATCCAAGAGGATAAATATCAAGGAATATGATGATGAAGAACATCCATCAAAAGGAATTGTAACATTACCTGTACAAGTGGGACCTATAACAATAGAGGTCATTTTTCAAGTCTTGAACAAAGAACTGGGATATAACATGTTATTGGGCTGCCCATGGATTCAAACCATGCAACTAGTACCATCCACATTTCATCAGTGTGTCAAATTCCTATATAATGGTATTGAAATCACCATAAAGGGTGATCCAAATCCCTTCCAAAATTGCAATTACTTGAAAGAAAGTGTGGATAATAAGGTTTCTATTAATCAAGAAGCACTTCTCAGTACACAACCAGAGGCATTAAAAATCATAGAAATACAAAAGGATGGGGCTACAACATCCTCCTCACAGATAAAAGATATGGGTTGTGGAGAGTATTCTATTGCAAATACTTCAAGTGAGAAACAATTATCATTATCTCCTAAGTATTTTGGGAAACCTTAAAATGCACTACAAAGATGAGACAAAGGAAAAGAAATTGTTAGATACAAAGACTCATGCTCTTTCATTAGATGGGGTGACTTACAAGAAGAATCCCTAGACAAAGATGTTAACCATTGGATATATAGAAAAGAAGATCATATGACAATACCTAGAATACACATAGATCAGTATGGAAAAGGATTCAAAATTCTCCAGAGACGTGGATATGATGATACAATAGGCCTGGGGTTACACAAAAAGGGAAGGGTAGAACCTATTGTTCCTAATGATAATCCAGGGAATCAAGGATTGGGGTATAAGCATATACCACATATCACAGAAGAAAGACAACATACCCTTGATATACTAAATAGACCAATGAAACCATCAAATTACATACCATAAAGGGATTTATCCACACGGGGGATTCCTTCTTCATCTCAAACAAGTAATCAGGTACCCACATCACCTAGTGCAAAATCAGAGGGAGAAGACATGAGACAACTCCTACAAGAACCTACCACTGAGTTACAAAATGATGTAGTTGTTGACACAATAGTCCAAGCTAATGTTGCAATAGATGTAGGTTTACCACCACCACCTATGTCCCATCCGTGGTTATTGTCATTACTTCTACCATGAGAAACAATTCATGCCCAACCTAATGAAACAAATGAAGAAAGATTGCAAAGGCTTATACCAGGATTAAGAAGGATATCTACTGTCCAAAGAAGACCAATCAAACTACAACATAATCAGTGGCAAGAATAAGAAGAAATAAGTGATGAGAGCTCACATGATGAAACATACACTAAAAGTTAGATAGACTCTCATGACTATGAGTTCCTATCACTCCATGATTCTACCCCACCAGAAAGTGTCATATTAAGGTATCAAATTAAACCTATAGAAGATGAAAATACACAAAATCATTCAAACAATCAAGTCTTCACGTTATCAGAGTCTACTATAGAAGAGAGTACTAATTTACCCCTGGTACATTCACACTTGATTGATTGGGGGCAAGAAGGACAACCAATGTTAGATTGGTTTGAAAACGATGAAGCAATTGTAGAATTTCTCGGAGTTAGAGAGGGATTTCCACAAGGTGATCTCAAAATAGGGTTTGTTGTAGACCTGGATAGAACAACATACTTTGGAGAAGAAAGTGCTTTTGCAACAGAAGATAAAGATCAAACTACCCATAATGGAAGGGGTGAGTTGGATAACCTTCCTATGGAAAGAGAAAGTTCAACATTACTTATTAAGGAAATAGAAGAAGTAAACATAGCAGAAGGGGAGGTTGTACATAACATCCATCTGGAAAAATCACTAAGCAAAGAAGAAAAAGACAGATTCATTCATTTTTTCAAACAATGACCTATCAAATTTGCTTCGTCCTATGCAGATATGCCAGGCTTAGACTCTGAGTTAATGTTGCATCATTTACCTCTAATACCAAGAGTTAAACCTTACAAGAAAAAATTGAGGAAAATGCATCCAAGTATTGCATTATTGGTTAAGATAGAACTACAAAAGTTGTTAGATGTAGGTTTCATTAGACCTATTGATTACGCAGAATGGATATCCAGCCTAGTACCTATGACTAATCCCACAAGAGGAATAAGAATTTGCACAGATTTTTGAGATCTAAACAAAGCTTGTCCTAAGGATGACTTTCTGCTACCCAATATCGATATGATCATCAACCTAACAGCTGAGAAGGAAATGCTATCCTTAATGGATGGATTCTCAGGATATAACCAGATTAAAATTTCACTAGAAGATCAACATAAAATGACCTTTACATGCCCATGGGGAACATATTGCCGGAATGTGATGCCATTTGGTCTCAAAAATGCCAGAGCAACATACCAAAGAGCTATGACAACATTGTTTCATGACATGATCCACAACATAATGGAATATTATGTGGATGAAATATTGGCTAAATAACGAACAAGAGAAGGTCACGTCATAGTCCTTGAATAGATATTTGATCGGTTGGAGTAGTATAATGTCAGATTAAACCCAAAGAAGTGTGTGTTCGGTGTAATAGTAGGTAAACTGATGGGGTTCATAGTATCGAACAAAGGAAATGAAGTAGACCCTACCAAGGTCAAGGAAATCATTGATATGCCACCTCTGTCAACACTTAAACAACTCAGAGGGTTACAAGGAAGACTGCAATCCATAAAAAGATTCATAGCACAGTTGGCAGATAAGTGTCACCCATTCCAACATTTACTCAGGAAAGGAGTTACTTTTAAATGGACAGAACAATGCCAGGAATCTTTTCAAGCTCTGAAAGATTATCTTGTACACACACCCATGTTAGTATCACCTACTCTAGGAATACCTCTATTGTTATGCATATCAACAACAAACTTAGCTCTAGGAGCTCTGTTGGCACAACATGATGACAAAAGAAAAGAAAGAGCCATTTATTATATAAGTTGGACTCTGATTGGCTATGAGCTTAATTATACTCCTATAGAACAAGCATGCTTAGCAGTAATCTTTGCATCCCAAAAGCTCAGACATTACATGCTAAGTCATAAGGTACAACTCATTGCATGCTTTGATCCACTCAAGTACCTATTGAGAAGAGCAACATTGACCGGGTGATTGGCTAAGTGGGTCATGATCTTGAGTGAGTTTGATATAGAGTACATAGACATAAAGGCCATTAAAACAAATTATAGCAAATCAGTTAGCAAAAGCTCCTTTACAAGACAGTCATCCATTACTCATAGACTTTCTAGATGAATCAATGTTTACATTGACAACATCTTTAATGTGAAAATTATACTTTGATGGGTCATATACAAGTCATGGATCTAAAGTAGGGATTCTATACCTAAATCATTTAGGATAAATTTTTTGTGCACAAATAAAATAGCCGAATATGAAGCTCTTCTCATAGGACTTTGTACAACTATATATTGGAGAATACAAGAATTACAGGTCTATGGTGATTCACAATTGATTGTAAACTAGGTAAATGATGATTACAACACAAAAGATGACAAACTCATGCCTTATAAGAAGCTAGTAGAAGATTACAAAGAGCACTTCAACAAAATCACCTTCGAACATATTCCAAGAACACAAAACAAGGCAGCAAATGCAATGGCTACCATAGGATCTCTTTTGAATATGCCTGCTAATGAAACTCAATTTGAGTTCATCATAGAACAATTGATGCTACTGGCTTATGAGACTCCTCCAACAGAATATGTATGTACAATTGTGGGTCTAGAATCACCTTGATACAATGAAATATATAGATATTTAAACACTCAATACATGTCACCAGATCTATTCAGAAATCAAAGGAAGACCTTTATTTGTCAGACATCTAGATACACCATTATAGCTGATACTTTGTATAGAAAAGGTTTTGATGGAACTCTTCTCTGATGTCTAGATGAGAATGATGCACACCTTGCTTTAAAAGAAGTCCATGATGGAATTTGTGGGGCACACCAAAGTGGTCCACCATTGTCAAAGAAATTATTGAGAATAGGTTATTACAGGCCAACCATGGAAAAGAATGCTTACAAGTATGTATAGAAGTGTAAACAATGCCAAATGCATGGAGATTCATGCACCAGCACAAGATCTTCAACCCATTACATCACCATGGCCATTTTCACAATGGGGATTAGATCTAGTGGGTAAAATCAACCCTACTCCATCCAATGGGCACAAGTTTATATTAACAGCCACTGAGTACTTTACCAAATGCGTTGAGGAAATTCCTATTACATACACCACTGGAAAATAGATAGCAAAATTCATGCTCAACTACATTATATGTAGATACGGGATTCCAATGTGCTTTGTGATAGATAATGGACATCCATTTAAAAACCAAGAAGTGAAAGAGTTGTGTGAAAAATTTCAAAAACAACAAATATTTACCACATCATATTATCCACAAAGCAACGGACAAGCAGAGGCTACAAATAAAACAATATTGAAAATTCTTATGAAAGTTGTCACTAATACAGGACAAAACTGACATCTCCAGTTAAATCCCACTCTTTGGGCTTACAGAACAGGAGTATGCACACCTACAAGAGAAACACCATATTCTTTGGTCTATGGTACAGAAGCAATACTCCCCATTGAAATATAAATACCTTCTCTAAGAGTTTCCTTATAGAACATCATATCAGAGGAAGACTACAGAGTAGCAAGGTTACAAGAACTAGAAACACTTGATGAAAAAAGACAAACAACATTCAATCATTTACAAGGATATCAAAATAGACTGAGACAGAGTTACACTAAGAGAGTCTGCCCATGAAATTTCGAAGTGGGAGATCTAGTTCTTAAAGAGAACCAAAGGAACCTAGCAGAACGAAAAACAAGGGAAATTTGAACCTGACTAGCTAGGTCCTTTCATAATAACAAGGGTTATAGGAAATGGAGCATATAATTTGGCTACCATGGAGGGAGATCCACTCTCTGACCCTATGAATAGAACACATCTTAAAAGATATTATACCTAAGAGATATGTAGTTTAGGTGTTATTTTCTACATTGCATATCATATTTATTCAAAACACTGCATTACAGGTAGTTTCCTTTTTTAAAATGCATCTCATTCTCGAAAGTTTCTATATTTTCATATAGCAGCATCAATAAAACAAAGCAACAAGGGTCATTTCCTTTCTTAGATATTTAGACATGAAGTCTTTGAGGTCCTAGGGTCATTCATTTTCAACATCACCCTACGACAATGCTTTACTTATGGTTGGGTACTGATTTCACTATTTGAGACTTGTTAACCCAAAATCTATCAATTGCTATATCTCAAACACAATAAATCTCTAAAATTCATTCTAGACACCTAGTTGATCATATGACTAGTGAAAAATAAAAAATTCTACTTCAACTACCATTGTAATTGTCACACCCAAGTAGGTTTCATTACTTACAAGTCAAGGAAAGAAAATAAAAAATAGAAAAGGCTATGCCAAGTTCATCTCAAGGCAAAAGAGAAATGATATATAACTGAAATATCATCCAGGCAAGTGTGACATAAAGCTTGCCTATGGGAACATGCAAATAAATCCATCAGGTCTATTCAGAATGCTTTTGAAGTTAGGATAATCCATGTAGCTAAGTCATATAGGATGATAAGGATCTTTAGTGAACACGAGAGGAAGAATTAACTCATCTGCACATGCATGGGCAAAAGAAGGTCAGAGTTTCAAGAACTAATGGGGAAGTTTTCTGCGTCTCCATTTGTAAATCCTAGTCACTAAGTACGTTAATTTGGATGTTCCAAAGGACCTTAAGAATCGATTTACTACTTATCTATGACATGTTTTGCACCTCCATTTCAAGTCATGTATTACAAATGCTACAACAAACACAATTAGCCTTGTTCAAATAAGAAATGCATCTTCATTATGCATATTGCATTAAATTAGGTCATGTCAAAATTCATTGTCTCCACATGCATTCTGCAGATCATAATGTCATACAAGCCTGCACACTAGGGGCATAACTGAAAAAATCCTAAAAATCATATAAAGTCATGAAAAAATCCTAAAAAATCGTAAAAGTTCCTTCAAAATACCAAAAACACTGAAAAACTCAAAATCAATCAAAAACATTCAAAAAATGAGCTACATAATCCAAAAACAACTGTAAAATGTCTTGAAAAAAAAAAACTCAAAAACATTCAAATATCGCTCCACATAATCCAAAAACATTGAAAAAGCTCTTGGAAAATAACTAAACATAAAAGAAATCAATCAACCAAAAAACTTGCAATAAAATGTCTTGTGAGAAACAAATACCCTAGCAGATATCCAGCAAACACTTCGCATGAAGTTAACAAAGGATACAATTATCCAGTCAAACATCTGCAATCAATTGATCAAACTGTCTTATTAATCATATCATATCCATATCAAAGTGATCATTATCTTATCTTAAACAAAAGAGGATACACTCGAAATCAGACAGGTCAGTCTAAAATAGGGTCTGCAACTTTCTGAGATCAAACATTATCATCCATCACATCAAGCAACTGAGAACGAAGGCACAAGGTCAATATAGTTGCTGAATTTTGTCTGGGTTAGTCTTTATCTTTTATCATTTTGTGACAGATATTGTTCCTATGCTACTCAAGGATGTCTACAAGTGACTAGAGGAGACATGATGGGCATTATCTTTTTCTTTGTTTTCTATTTGTGGTGTGAAACAATGAAATTCTAGGGAAATTGCTCTAGTGGGTGTCTATGATAGGAGCATCCAGCTATTGGATGCCACACATACCTCGACCCCTAGCGTAATTCCCAGAATGGAGGGTTCATTCCTTGTCTACTACGTATTTGTTTCTACAATGAGATATCTTTACATCTTGGTTCCTTATACCCTGATGTGCTAAGTTCCATTGTTCAATAAATAAGGCTCAATGATGAATATATATTGATGCAATAAAATATGTGACATAGGTTCATGATTCATTCAATTTCATTCTCATCTCATTTTCTTATTGATAGTTTGTTGATTTCTTGTCTTCTTTCTAAATCACAGTCTCTCTAACATTCTTTCTATCATCAATTATTCTCTCTATCATCTAACTAAAATTTCTTCAAGGTGTATTTGAGTTAAAATTTGTTCTAAACATTATCAACCAAAAACATTCATATAGATTCTATTTACATTCATATAGATTCCATTGCATTCATTATAAGTTTCATCAAACATTCATTAGCATCATTGATACATAATGTACTATCATTACATTCATGAATCACATAGAATTAAATAGATATGCATCATTAAAACTCATAGAATCATATAAGCATACATATAAAGAAATACATAAATAGATAATTCAAAATGATAATGTGTACAAATACAATAAACAATCCGAAAGGCTTAGATGACATGATCAAAATAAAGTCTCAACCAACACTACCTCTATTAGCAAGTGGATCCTGTCCACTAGATCCTACCCCAGGATGTCGAGGTGGTCCCATAACACAACCACTGCTAGTCCATCATGAAGTAGATCTACTCGATCTCCTCCCTATAAACACACTGAAGTCAGGCTCTCTCTAAACCTTAGGGATGGCTCTCTCATATGCCTTTCTATAATAAATAGCCTCTTGCATAGTAGTGAAATACCTCTCTGCCTGGTCGCACACATCTATACCTACTCTAAATAACTGATCAAAGGCATCCATGGTAATCTGACATCTTTGGACTACCTCATCTCTCTCTCTCTGGAGATGATCCCTCTTAGCCTCTAAAGAACCATAATCTGCATGATAGACCTCTCGCTCAACATCTCATCTAGAGACCTCCTCCTATAAACTTTGGACCCACGCTCTAACAGTCTATGGATCATCCTCATCACCCAGCTACTCTCTCCCACCCTCTATAGTAGGAACATCCTCTAATTCTGGCATATCGTCATCATCATCTCCATCCTCGCTGCTTGATGACTCTGAAGAATCATCGCTGCCCTCACCACTGATAGACTCGGTGTTGCCACCAATGTCCACATCCTCATCTCCACCTCCCTCATATCCTCCTTCGGCTCCACCCTCCTCTTCTCCTCCAACTCTCTCCCTAAGGTCTATCCTCAACCGCTATCTAGGATGGCAAATCTATTGTGTTATAATCAGAACAACAGGGTCAGTAAGTGGAATCAGCCTATGTCTGGCAAACCATGCATCATACTATGGTGTCATCCCTAGATCCGCTACACCTCTACCCCAACCCCAGAGTAATGGCTGCAGAGCATCAAACTCAGTAGAAGCAACATGTGGCTGAATACAAACACCCCAATTAGATACCTCCTGAGATACACAAGCAAAATAAGTGGTAACCACTAGTGTCACCTGAACCTCACCAAATTGTCTCAGTAGACACGCTGGAAGATACAACTCAATAATCTGCTGGGTCTCGAAGGTCCTACTGATAAGATATCTCTGCTATTGGTAGAAAGGCAAGTGTACTACATCATCCACCCAATCGGGGCAATCTAAGTATGGTCTCCAAATAAAATGCTGCAATATGTCCAACTGATGTCTCCAATACAAGGTGTTACCTAAACCCCTGTGTCTGATACCTACTATATACCAAAAAGCATAAGGCTCACCAAGCTACAAATCAACATGAATAACGGGCCTTGAAATAGAAATATGCTCCCATGCCCAAGTCTGGAGCAATGTCACACCATAACTAATAGAGCGATATCCGAGATATTAATCCCATGCATCTGATAATACAACATGGCTAATAGACATGGACCCCATTCATACACTCATCGATGAACAATCATATCATGAAGCACTCTACCCCATCCAATAGGGAATCCGTGACCTCGTCTATAAGGTATCAACAAACCACCGACAACACCTCATAGTACAATTTCCATGTCATCATAGTCTAACTGGGCCCAAGGGATGTCATATCGACCACTGATCTATAAGTCCTATATCTCACACTCGAAAAGTGCATACAATCCAACAATGCCATCATCATGATCATAAACAACTCTCTCACCATGAATCAGAATACGAAGTATATGCCATACATCTTCTAATGTAATGGATGCCTCACTAGTCTGAAGATGAAATGAACAAGTCTCAGAGTGCCATTGCTCTGTCAAAGCTATAATCATAGCCCTGTTGGTCGTAACCTCTAGCAAATGTAAAAAATGATATAGACCAAGCTATTGGATATGCTCAATCTCCTCATCAAGTAAATCCGCATGAAGATCAATTCCACTAGGTCTACTCTGTCGGCAGTATAACACTCCAATGTTCTCTTGGAATGAGAAAATGTTGAAAATATCAGATATCAGATTTTGAAAAACAAATAATATTTCACCACGCATGACAAAAAGTTACATGTACAATGAATTCATGATAGTTATTACTAATGTGGAATACTTAGAGCTTTTGCGTAACATTTACAACTAATGCATAATAACATGAGTGCATGCGTAACATCAAACACTATTGCGGTATGAAATGAACTATTGCAGTATGAAGGAGCTAATGCATAACATTAATGGTGAATGCGTAGCATTTAGAATGTTTGCGATATATTAAGAACATATGTGTAAACATCAATAGGCAAATGCGTAACACAGGAAAAAATGATCATTGAATTTTTTTTGGAAACTCAGGAAAAACAAGCCAAAAATAAGAAAAATTTGGAAAAATACCATGCCACCAGTCCCAGGAGGTCTCTGATATGAATGTACTCGGTCAGACAAGTGTAATCAAGCTCTATAACTAGCCATGATGATCAAATACTCACAAGAAAGCACAAAAATTGCAGAGAATACAAAGAACTTACCAATTACTAAATATGCAAATGGAAACCTAAAATCTCTATTTATAGCTCAAAATTAGGGTTTTTTTGACACCTCGATGCCCGTGGTCCCTGCAAGCTTCAAACAACTTGTAGCCTACTCAAACGATCTCAAAATGGCATAAAACTTCACACACTTGCTTCTTACACTGATATCGAAAACATGGTCTCAATTTTTGAATTTTTTGACCACCTTTTCTGAGGGGGCATATATACACTATACAATAGTACCAAGACATACTGGGGCATACATTTTTCATTTTCTTTGAAACAAGGTTGTTTAAACTTTGTCTCAAAGAGGGGCAAATGTAGACACCTAAAAATGTCTCATTGATCATGTACTAATGATTCCTCTAATTGATTAAATAATTCTTTAATTCTTTAATTAAGTTAATTATTCTTATTCCTCTAAAATCATATTTCCTCATCATCTTACTAATTATTCTACTTCAATCTTATCATCATTTAGTCATTTTTAACCAATTTCTAATGTTAATTAAATATTTATTATTTAATTAATTATGATTAATTCCCCAATTTAAATAATCTTTATTATTTAAATAAATTCTATTCTCAATTTCTATCTTTAAACATCTAATCATTCAACCCTTTTCTAAATAATTAAATAGTTTCTTTAAATTATTTAATTAGCTAATTAATTCTTCCATTTCTTAAATCCCCCAATTCTAATTTCATTTAATTTCATGTTCTTCTAAATTCAATTACATGTGCATAATTTCATAAACCAAATTGAAAATCAAAGTCAAGTTCTAAATATATTCAAACACTAAATTGAATTTAAAATAAGTTCAATTATTTGAATAAATCTCATGCAAAGATTAAATTGAAAATCTAAGTCAAAGTGCTTGCACATGCTAAATTAATTAATTAAATCATTATCTCTCCAATCTCTATTTCCATCTTTCAATTAGCTTTTTCTAAATTAAGCTTTCTTTGTCATCCTCTTTATTTCCTCCAATCATTCTTTTACTTCCTTCAGTTAGCTTTTTCTCAATCAGTTAACTCCTTTAATCTATTCAATCTATTATGTTTCACCTCTATATCAATAGTTCAACTATCAATCAGCATGTGAGCTCACCTGAGTTCCACCTCTTGACCATTTTATTCCACCTTTCAATCAATCTTCTCCAATTATCTATAAATTGAGCACTAAATCTCAATTTTCAATCCTCTTGAATCCTCCTCCTCAATCTTGGACAATTACTCTGAATCACGAACTTTGAATCTTTGTGTCACTTGTAGGTTAACAACACAATATCTAAGAGCCATCATACCACAAAGAAGAGAAGAGAAATGGAAGCTATATGCGATCTTGGAATAGGGAGTTTTATTGAATGATTTTAATTCCTATTTGCTTGATTGTGTTATTTCATTGTTAGTTTATTATAATTCTTTCATTAGATAGGGATTCATGATTTCCCTTTGCTTCTAATTGATATTATTGAATTAAAGATGAATTTTACAGATGACACATGTAATAAGATTGGTCATTTTGCCTCTAGGTGTCCTGAAAGGAATGCAAGATTTGAAGAAAGAGTTAAGAAAATGATGCCCTCCTAAATGGCACAAGGTTAGCTTAAGATCAATCAACACAAAACACACAAAACGTTAGAGTTAGTCAATCAAAAACTAAAACATGAAGGCATTCCAAAGGAGACACTAAAAACATGCTAATGAATCTAACTAAAGAAGTAAGACAATGAGATATCTCCAACTATCTCTTAACATGATATTAGCTCCTTTCTCCCTTGTTCCTCTCCTCTCCAAGTTCCAAAATAGTGTAGCTCTCAGCAGCTTTTTGCACTATGGATGCTTATGGAGGATTGAGATTGTCGTATAGCTCCAAAACATGAAATGAAAAGCTATTTTTAAATGCTAAAATGATTGATTTTACCCAAAAAGACAAGATTTAGTTATGCTATGCTAAATGCTCTCTAAAATGGCTATAGTCTAAATGCTTACAAGTTTTCAGGATCTGGATTATGAAGGAATGGGCTCTATTTATAGGAAAAATGGAGCAATGGATGGTTGAGATTGAGCAATCTCAACAAGGGTCAGGATTGAATGATTTCAAATCCATGTGAGGGCTTTCAACCCAATCCCAGGATGACAAGTGTCAATGTGAGATAGGTTGAGAGGAGAGGGAATAAACATTAAATGCCTGATATGACCTTGGGATTTTGAGTCAAGGTTGGTTGAATGAATAAACTCTTTATTCAAAGAATAAAGCTTTTATCCAATGGATAAATTCTTATGCAAATGTGAAATGGATGAATATGGTCAAACAATAAATGTTTGGGGAGACAAGATTGAAATAACCATAAATGGTCATGTAAGAGCCATTAGTGGTCTTGGAAGACTTTGGGGGTTAAGTGGTTGAAAGTTGGAAGCCTTTAATGGTTTTCAAAGACTTTGGGGTTTTTGGTGGTTGAAGGTTGAAAACCTTCAATGGTTATCCAAGACTTTGGGCCATTTGAGAAGTGACTCCATTTTGCTTAGGAATGTGACAATAATTAGGGGATGGATTAAGTTAATTAGGAAGGGGTTAGAAGAATCTAGAAGGGGATTAGATTTTGCAAGTGGATTTGGTGGGTGAGGGAAAATAGGATTTTATTAAAATAAAAATTCATTTATTTCAAAATGTGTGCAAGTTGCATTTGTAGGAAAATGCAAGTGGGGGGGGGTTTAAAATGATTTAAATAAATGTTAATTTATTTAAAAGAGGAAAAGGGGTTTTTTTTTTATTAAATAAATAGATTTTATTTATTTAATTGATTGTGAATTTGGTTTAATGAATTAATTAAAATAAATTGAATAATTTATTTAATTAATAGAAGAATGTTTGGGGATGAATTAATTAAATATTAATTTAATTAATTGATGGTTAGTGGATTTTTAATCAAATAAATACGAAATATTCATTTAATTAAAATGGACAGATTTATATGACTACATTTGCCCCTCTTTGAGACGGTGCAGTTTATCGCATCGTTTCAAAGAAAAACTGGTGTGAAGAAATGCCCCATAAAATGTAAATTTAATGGGTGGTATGCCCCCTCGAGAGATGGGCTGAAAATTTTTGAAAAATCGGGCGATCTCTCGAAAAAGAATGAAAATTGGCAAGGTAGTAGAAGAGAAGAAGTTAGGGATACTGGTGGAAAATAGAAGAAATCGAGGGAAACATGGAGAAATGGGGGGCTTGGGAAGTTCACGGGGACCACGGCGATGAGCGGGACGAAGTTACGGTGATGGCGGGGGGGATAAATGGGGTGAAAGGGGTGAAAATAGGATCATTTGTGACCGCGACCAGTTGAAAACGAGAGCTCTGATAGTGACATTTGGAGGAGCAAGGAGGAGCAACGATGCTGTTTCCGATCACCGAGCACCGATTTGAGCGAGTACGACGATTCCAGCGCCCAGCCGACTATGGACCAGCGGTACACAAATTCAAAAACTCACTTTTTATGCATTTTTAATACGTTTTTAGCTGAGTCCAAGTCAAGTCGGAGCAAGAGCGCTGGAACTAGGTTTTTAGCGCTTTTGCTCCATGAATTAGCGCTATTGTGCCGAAATAGCGCTTTTATAAGCTAGTTTGAGCGCTTTTGTTATTAATTAGCGCTTTTGTAGGCAAGTTTTAGCGCTTTTGATAAATTAGCGCTATAGTATGGTTAATTGAGTGCTATTGATGTGTAATAGCGCTATTGTATGGCAGTTTTAGCGCTTTTGGTTTTGTAGCGCTATTGTAGAGCTATTTGAGCGCTAGTGATGTGGTTGTAGCGCTAGTGTGTATATTTAGCACTATTTGTAGATAAAATAGCGCTTTTGCCTTAGGATAACGAGATGCCCCAGTTTTGGACAAAATAAATCTCCTGATGCCTAACGATTGATGGATGGTGAGGTGAAGTGGGAGTTGTTTTGAACTATAGCAGCCCGATGAGACTTAGGTCATTTGTTAGGATAAATGCCTATTGAAGTCTAGGCGGCCATGATTGCTTACCTGTTGAGACCCGAAGATACTTGATCAAAGTATCTGATGATAGTCTAGGTTTAAACTTAAGAAAGTTTGATAACAAAACAACTGATGGTGGTTGGATGAATGTCTATGTGCAGGAGGATCTGCGCATATTGGAGTTACGCGAGCGCCACCCCGTGACACAGGGATTGCGGGATCGATTGACGCAAATAGAGATTGATTGTGTTGCGGCTACTGGCCTCTACGAGGTGATGCATATGCCCGTGATTCGGATGAATCACGGCCTGATCACAGCATTGGCAGAGCGATGGCACAGTGAGACGTGCACGTTCCATCTGGCCCAGGGCGAGATGATGGTGACGTTAGAGGACGTGTGGCGTATCCTTCGGATTCTGATTCGGGGGTAGCTAGTGACATATGATCGATCTTGGGGGACGGTGTCTTGCCAGAGGATATTTGATGAGGACATATATATTGATGATGGCTCGATCGCATGGGAGGATATAGCGGCACTATATGAGCCCCTTCCAGTAGTATTGTCAGGGATTGTGGGAGGACTTCTGTGTCCAGACAGGCGATCACATGGATTGGCGGTCGGGTGGGGACAGGTTATAGAGATGATGGTGACTGAGGGGACCTGATATGCCTGGGGGCCATGCGTGTTAGCGCACATGTATCAGGAGTTACACGAGGTAGTGTACAGAGGGCGGGGGTCTCTAGCAGTGGGCATGACGTTGCTGCATGTGTGGGCATGGGAGCACCTACCAGTGACTCGACCAGTGAGTCTGAGATTTCGAGCCGTGGACAAGCCCTATATATTTATGTATAGTGGTATGATGAGCCAGCCCCACTTGGGGAAGCTAGAGTGGTGGCGGCGAGCATTAGATGATTTGGATGCAGTGATCTGGCGGCCATACTTGGAGTGTGAGCCATGGGAGGATGATGCGGAGGCACTACCGTATTGCTTCATGACCCGATTCCTCATTGGGAGGACCTCGTATCATGTAGAGAGACAGGTGCCAGGATGGGTGATGAGGCAGTTTGGACGGCAGCAGGGACTGCCTAGCGGATCAGGGGAGTATGCACGAGTGATCCGAGAGTGGTATGCATGGGGTCCAGTGCTACCGTATGATCAGGCACTGGCAGAGTTCTGGACACTGCAGGCGAGGCCATGGGACTTACGACCGAGGGTCGTGGATGCAGGTGTGACAGCAGAGTATACACAGTATCGGGCGGCGCACCCGATCCGACGGATATCAGACCCAGCTGAGCCGATCCCAGCGTTTGAGGATGAGAGGGGACGGGGACGAGGACGGAGAGCAGGAGGTTGAGGAGGAGGAGGAGGAGGAGGTGGAGATGGAGGTGATGGAGGAGATGGAGGTGGAGGAGGAGGTCGAGTAGGTGGAGGAGGTGGAGGAAGAGGTGGAGGAGGTTTGGGGATGCCGAGGCAGCGGAGAGGGAGAGGTGGATTACCGTTGCAGATATCACAGGGTCCTCTGATGCAGGGAGGAGTGCAGCTGAGTGGGAGGGGGATGGAGAGAGAGATCCCGATGGATACAGGTGCAGGGGAGGGTGGTGCAGGGGAGGGACCTAGTGGTGGGGGTGATACAGGTGCAGCAGCCATGGACATGGGGGAGGGAGCTACTGGGGATCTGCGGGAGCACATGATAGGTTATTTGCAGACCCGGGTAGAGAGATTAGAGGCGGAGGTAGCAGCTAGAGATGTGCAGCTATTTGCACGTGAGTCAGAGCTGACAGTGGTGTTGCGGGAGAGAGATACTGCAGTGGAGAGATTGGCGGAGCTGCAGGAGAGAGTCCGAGCGGGAGTAGGAGCACAGGGTCCTACAGGGGAGATTATGAGGCAGTTTGGGCGAGCACAGGCTGAGATAGAGTACTGGCGAGGTTTATATGAGCAGGTGGTGCCATTCAGTCAGCGAGCTCTCAGTTATACCCAGATGCGGTAGACGAGATCCGAGCGATCACAGAGGATGCAGAGTAGTGGGGGAGTGATGGGTCCTTTGAGGCGGGATAGATCAGGAGATGCAGGAGGGAGTGGGGGTTCGATGAGGCCTCCACGGAGAGATGGATCAGGTGGTGCAGGTACCAGTGGTGGAGTAGGTAGGGGTGGTGCTGGGACAGCATCTAGCCAGAGTGGCATTTGAGAGAGCATTTTTGCATACATGTATTGTATCATTGTCTATTGATGGATTGTATCTTGGATGGCTCTCGGTAGCCGATTTTGTAGACTTCATTGTACTGTGATTATGAGTTGATATATATGAGGAGATCCCATATTGTGATGATTATGCATGTGATGATGTATGGATGTTTATGCATGTGTATGATTTATTGCTTAGAGTTATATGTGTACATGTATGCATTTGATGAGATGTTTCTTTTATGCATGTTTTTATGATGATTTATGATGTTGGATACTGACATATGAATGTAGGTTTATATGTGTATGATGTATTTGATGAGATGTTTCTTTTATGCATGTTTTTTTATGATGATTTATGATGTTGGATACTGACATATGAATGCAGGTTTATATGTGTATGATGTATTTGATTTGTGATGTAATGCTTTATGTATGGAATGCCATGATGATGATGTATGCTTATGCTTGATGTATGAACAGGATTTTTTGGTATTTCCTATTGCGATGCAATGATAAGATGATTTATGTGATGATGTCAATGCAATGGTTTTGAATGAATGATGTATGTATGGATATGCATCTAGATGTGTTTAGATGAATGTAATATGGAGAAACAAAATGTAAAGTACAAGTGTTTATATGATGAATGCAGATGAAGAAACAAATGTAAAGTACAAAGGTTTATATGATGATATTAAAATGAATGCAGATGGATAAACAAATGTAAAGTACAAGTGTTTATATGATGATATTAAAATGAATGCAGATGGATAAACAAATGTAAAGTACAAGTGTTTATATGATAATGCCTAAATGAATGATTCTAAATGCATTTTAAATATGTTTGTAAGTACAAATGATAATGGGATGATACTATAACTAATGAGTATAATAACTACACCTTAATGTAATGATAATGAATGCAATGTGAATGAATCTTACAATGAGCATAATAAGATACTTAGTAATGAATGAATGCACCTTTTAACTATAAAGAAATGAATGCAAATGATAAATGATGAAAAGTTTTTAATAAAATAATAATAGATAATTTACACTGGATGAAATGCTTAGTAAATGATTTAAAACAACCAAAGACAATTTGATCCCATGAATGAATCTAATTATTTATGATTGATGCAATGATGAAAATGATTTTTAATGAAAACTAATGTCAATAATGAACTATATGCAATGTTTTTGAAAAATGACATGAATGGACGTAATGCAAGATGCACCTAAATGCAAGGATGATATGATCATGAGGAATGCAAGGTTTTTAAGACTTTGCATGATGCATTGATGATGTATCAGAGTACTCGGTCGTGATTGTATCCAAGACCAGTTTTTATTAGTCATTTTTGCATGTAAAAGCCTACATATGAATGAATGGATGGGTGATATGCAATGGAATGCAATATATAAACAGATGAGGTGAAATGACGATCCACAGTGCTCTTTTTTTTTTTTCATCATTGAGCTTTAAAATGTTGGAAGAGAATACAAGCATCTTCACACAATAATTCAAGATGACCTGAGTATTTCTTTCATGGATTTTAATATAGCAAGTTAATACAAACGACTTGATATAAGGGTCAAGTCGACCAGAGTATTGCTTGCGGAACAGACAAGGATTATCTCCTTTCGTGCATGACTTGGATCATCCTCCTTGATCTTAGGCTGATCAGATCCTGAGACAAGTTCATACTGTACTAAGAAAATAGAACCTTTATCCAATTTGGAGGAAGAGGAACCAAAGAATGAGCGTTGTACCTGCAACCAAACAGCATATTTACATAAAGAATAAAGAATATGGATCCTTGGTAATGGTTCATGCCCATATGGTCAAGATATACGCTGTAGTCAGCAAGCTGTAGTGATCTATGACAAAATTTTGCATAAGATCACGTAGCTTGGTGAACTTCCCACGTAGACACCATTAGTGCATGCCCCAGAACTTCATCGGAAATAATGCGCAAACGATACAAAACAATGCTGAAAGATTCTGATACAGATAAACAAACGATTGTACTCACAAATCAACCAAGTATTTGATAGCTTAACATAATTTTCTTGTCAAAGAAAACGTCATCTTGTCTTTGTTTTGATAAGGAAGGATGCATCCTTGTGTAAAGACAGGTTTGGATTGTTAATGTCGATTGTGTGGTTTGATTGGTAAATGGTCAGTGTGTGAGTAGTTGTCAATGTTTATTTTGTATCTGATCGGATAAACATGTACAAGGTGTTGCCATGTTTTTGTGTGATTTTTGATGGGTTTTCCGATGTTTTTTGGATTTTGTGAAACAATTTTGAATGTTTTTGGTATTTTGAGAGTCATTTTTGAATGTTTTTGGATTTTTGCGAGACATTTTTGAATGTTTTTGCCAATGAATCACCAGTAATGTAGAATCCACTTCCATCATCTAGATTGTAAGGGCATTGCCCCCAAGTTGGACATGATTTATGAAAAAGCGGGATGCCAGACGCATGAAGTACTTTCTTGGATTACAGATCAAATAACAAGCCATGGTTAGATGGATGGATGTATGTGTGCATGAATGTGATCGCAACGAGCCTGGAAGATACTGGAGCCATTGCCTTTACGAGTGGCGCCTGTTTGCCAGGTTTTCACCATCGCACTTACCCAAGGTGCCACCGGAGTGGTTGTTCACCATTTGGATGCATGATTTTTCTTTACTTTTTTTGAATGTTTTGGTATTTTCTTTAGGACATTTTCTGAATGTTTTTGGTATTTTTCTAATATGCAGGGGAGCCTGATGCTCTGTACACCTTAGGTATAAAACCGTTTGAGGTGCATACTATTGATTGGATCTGCGAGTGGTTCTCCATCTAATGTAGCCAACTGATATGCCCCGGACCTGAATACAGCAGTGACAACATATGGGCCAAGCCAATTTGATTCAAACTTCCCTTGATGTTCTCTGTTTGGTTGGTTGCGAGGATTCTCTCGAAGAACAAGATCACCTACCTCAAATGTACGAGATCTAACTCGGTGATTGTAGCTTCTACTCATGCACTGCTAATAGGCTTTGAGATGATTGTATGCAGCTTGTCGCTTCTCATCAAGTAACTCCAAGTCCTGAAGACGGGATACTCTGTATGCTTCATCATCAATGAGATTATGCAAGGAAACCCGTAAGGATGGTATCTCGACCTCAATAGGCAAGATAGCTTCTGCACCATAGACCAATGAATAAGGAGTTGCACCTGTAGGGGTTCGAATGCTAGTTCGATATGCCCATAATGCTGGATTCAATTGAACATGCCAATCACGACCGGCATCATTGACTATCTTCTTTAGGATTCTCAATATGTTTTTAATGGATGCTTCAGCTTGACCATTGCCTTGTGGGTAATAGGGAGTGGAAAAGCGGTGTTGGATATGAAATTTCTCACAAAGTTCACGGACATCCTGATTTTTAAAAGGAAGACCGTTATCTGTGATGATGGACATGGGTACACCATACCGACAGATGATGTAGTTGAGGATGAATGAGGCGATCTGCTTGCCGGTGACTTGGGTAAGTGGAACAGCTTCGATCCACTTTGTGAAATATTCGGTAGCGGTAATAATGAATTTATGGCCATTGGATGAAGATGGATGAATCTTACCCACAAGGTCAAGGCCCCATTGACAAAAAGGCCATGGTGTCGTGATTGGTTGCAGTTCCTAGGCCGGTGCATGTATCAGGTCACCATGAATTTGACATTTCTTGCATTTCCTGACAAAGTAGTAGGAATCCTTTTCCATAGATGACCAATAGTATCCAGCTCGCATGAGTTTCTTGGCTAGCGACGGACCACTTGAGTGAGTCCCGCAAATTACTTCATGTACCTCTTCCAAAGCCTTTGTTATTTCATCTTGTTCCAGACATCGAAGGAGAGTACCATCAAGACTACGTCGGTATAGGGTTTCGGCAATAATGGTATATCAAGCAGTTTGGCGAATGAAGGTTTTTCGTTGGTTATTTGATTGGTTGGGAGGAAGGGTATGATCGCAAAGATAGGTGTAGAACTCACCGTACCATGGGGATTCGGAACCAACAAGGTGACATATCATTTTGGATTCAGGGATATCATAAGCGGGGATCCAAAGCTGTTCTACCAAGAACTCGTAGCGTGTTGAATTTTTCGAAAGATCTAGTAGAGATGCGATGGTAGCCATAGCATCAGCAGCTCGATTCTGATCTCTTGGTATTTGCTCAAAAGTGATAGTAGTAAATGATGTCTTTAGACTGTCCACCATTTGTTTATATGGCATGAGTTTATCATCTTTGGTCTGATATTCATCTGTTGCTTGTCGAATGACCAGTTGTGAATCGCCATATACTTGTAGTTCTTTTAATTTCCATTGTATGGCTAGCCTGAGTCCTGTGATCAAGGCCTCATACTCTGCTATGTTGTTGGTGCATGGAAATGTGAGCCTCTATGACTTCGGGATGCTATCACCTTGAGGTGTGATAAACAGAATGCCTGCCCCCGAGCCATGCCTAGTGTATGAACCATCAAAATATAGTTTCCATGGTTGTACTGTTGTGATCATGAATATCTCTTCATCTGGAAAATTGGAAATGAGAGGATGATCGCCTATGAGTGGTGCATCGGCCAACTGATCTGCAATAACTTGCCCTTTGATAGCTTTATGGTCCACATACTCTATGTCGAATTCACTTAGAATCATCACCCATTTAGCCAAGTGGCCTGTCAATGCTGCTTTGCTGAGTAAGTACTTGAGTGGATCAATCTTTGCAATGAGTTGTACCTTGTGTGTCAACAAATAGTGTCTCAATTTTGTGGCTGCTAAGATTACTGCTAGGCAAGCTTGCTCAATAGGTGTGTAATTGAGTTCATAGCCAACCAGTGTGCGAGAGATGTAGTATACAGCACACTCTTTGCCTTCTGCATTA
The DNA here is from genome assembly GCF_030272615.1 of Cryptomeria japonica. Taxonomy (NCBI): domain Eukaryota; kingdom Viridiplantae; phylum Streptophyta; class Pinopsida; order Cupressales; family Cupressaceae; genus Cryptomeria; species Cryptomeria japonica. The sequence continues at coordinate 827,794,253 of NC_081409.1, forward strand.
TGTTGTGCCAGTAGCACACCCAGTGCTGTACTTGTTGCTGAGATATAAAGTAACAACGGTCTACTTGGATTTGGTGGCATCAACAATGGTGGATTCATGAGATAGTCTTTAAGTGCCTGAAATGCTTGCTGGCATTTGTCATCCCACTGAAAGCGGATGTTCTTGTGTAGCAGGTGTGTAAATGGGTGACACTTATCAGCCAATTGTGCAATGAATCTTCGAATGGATTGAAGCTATCCTTGTAGTGTCCTTAGCTGACTGATATTCTTTGGAGGTGGCATGTCCATGATTGCTTTTACTTTTGCTGGGTCGACCTCAATACCTTTGCTTGAGACAATGTATCCTAGAAGCTTCCCGGAGGTCACTCCAAAGACACATTTCTTTGGGTTGAGTCGAACATGATATTGTTCCAGTCTATCAAAGATTTGATCTAAGATGTGGAGATGTCCTTCTCTAGTGAGTGATTTTGCTAGTAAGTCATCCACATAATCTTCCATCATAGTATGCATCATGTCATGGAAGATGGTGGTCATTGCTCGTTGATAGGTCGCTCCTGCATTCTTTAGACCGAAAGGCATTACATTCCAACAATATGTGCCCCATGGATAGGTGAAGGCTGTCTTATGTTGATCTTCGGGTGCAATCTTTATCTAATTGTAGCCGGAAAAGCCATCCATGAGTGAAAGCATGGCACGTCCTGCTGTCAAATCCACTATGATGTCGATATTTGGTAAGGGGAAGTCATCCTTAGGACATGCTTTATTCAGATCTCTGAAGTCTGTACAAATGCGGATGCCCCCTTTTGGTTTGCCGACTGGCACAATGTTGGAGATCCATTCTGGATAATCAATTGGTCTAATGAAACCAACATCCAGGAGTTTCTTGAGTTCTGTTTTGACTAGCACGGCAATCTGAGGATGCATTTTACGAAGCTTCTGCTTGACAGGTTTGGCTCCTTTTGCTACTGTGAGATGATGCATGACTAAATCAGGATCAAGCCCAGGCATGTCTCCATATGACCATGCAAAGTTGATCTGACGCTTCTGGAAGAACTCTATAAATTTAGGTTGTTCCTCTGGAGTGAGAAGGGATGCCAGATGTATAATATGAGGATTTTCAGGAGTCCCCACATTGTATTCTTTGGTTTCCTCGATAAGAATTGTTGATCGTTCCTGTTGTGTACTAGCAGGGAGGATGTCAAACCCTTCATCCTCAGGCGCCTCAGAGAGGTTTTCACCATTGGATACGCTCTTTCTTTTTACTTTTGTCGGATCAAACAGTACCACAGTGTGGTTTTCACCGGAAGATCCATGTTTTATTGTTATATTTTTGTAGCTGAAGGGTTTGGCATCCGCCCCAAAGTATGCTGTGCTATTAAGTTGAATGGCGAATCCAGCTTTGTGATCCCCGCTTGGTAGATTATCCCTTAATTCCAAAAGGTCAATGATAGCCTCATCGTTTTGGAAGAGGTCAAGACATGGGGGATTTGGTTGGTTCCATTCGATGAGTTCAGGGTGGATAATGGGCATTACGTCATCGATTAGGTTAAGTGCGGGAGATGTATCAGTGAGGGTTAAGACGTTATGGTGAAGGTCGTTAATGGTACTCTCCCTGTCAGAATCAGGCGTAGGATGAGACATAGGGTCTGTGGAAGATGTTTCCAGCTCAAGTACCCAAGTGGTCTTTATCTGTGCCTCTCCGTAAACAGGGATGTCTTTGCGTGGTGGAGGTGGTGATGTGTCTTCCTCATCAGAAGTATTAAGTTGCACTGAATCGAATTCCCACTCATGTGAGTCGGTCTCTGAATCACTCTCCAGCATCCGATTGCTATACCATACTGGGATGTCTTTGGAGTTAAACACGGCAGGCGTGATTGGTTTATGTACCTTTGTGGTGATCGGTGCTGCAGGAACCGTGATGGGATTTAAAGGATTTGTCACTGGAAGTATCGGCAGTGTTGATTTAGTGACTTCTGTTGGAATGGCTGGTGCCATAGATGCTGCTGCGGGTTCCAATATAGTTGTTGCTACAAATGGTGTTGCTGATAGGATTACTGGTTCGTTTGATGGGATGATTGGTATTGTAGATGGTTGTGGTGGGTTTGTGAGCCTCGATGGGGCAGTGGGGATGGTGTTTGATGGTGCTTTGATTATGAAAGGTGTCCTCTTTGCAGTAGGTGGGCAAAATGGTGTGCTGGGTTTTCCTTTGAATCTGAGTTTAGGAAGGACTTCTTTTTCAAAGCCTAGGCCTGTATTACCTTTGGGCTTGAATTCTGGTAGCAGAGGTTCATGTCGTCCTTGTTTGCAGTATCCCAAAGCACTCTAACCATCATATCCCATTCTTTGCATAATGAGGAGGCCTTTGCCATACTGTTCTGTAGGAAGTGTAACTCGCGGTTGATCAGTGGTGATGGGATCTTTATAGATCCATTCCGCTAGGTCCTCATCTTGTGTCTCTTCCTCTTGACTCTTTCCAAGGATGAAAGGCATTAAGGCACATGCTGGCATGATCAGTGGTTGCTGGAGCAACTGCTGTGGTTTACCATGTGTTCTAGGAGAAGTGGGCATTTGTCCCACACAAAAGAGCTGACTTAAGTTATATTCCCCGGGACCTTCCTCTGCGACTTTCATCTTAAGCTTTTCTTGCTTGGGTATAGTGGTGTTCGAACCGGCAAGAGAGGTGGGACTTACATATGATGTGGAGGAAATGGCTTCCCTATTATTAGGAACAGTAATTTCTGGTTGATGGCTGATATTATGGCAAAATGCAAAGGGATTTGCATCGCCCAGGATTGTGATCTCTGCACCATTATGTGGGAACTTGATACATTGATTGTAGGTAGATGGAACAGCTTGCATGGCATGTATCCAAGGTCTCCCTAATAATAGATTATATGGCAGAGGAAGGTCCAGAACCTGACAAATTATGTGCTTTACCATAGGACCTACTCGGATTGGTAGTACCACAGCTCCTTTGGATGAACGCTCTGCATCATCATAGGCCTTGATGGTGATCTTCTTGCGAGGATCCACTGATTCTATTGCATATCCCAATGCTGTGACCAACTGTAGTGTGCAAATGTTTAGGCCTACTCCATTATCTATCAAGACTCGCTTGATCCTGTGTTGGTTGACAAAGCCTTCAATGTGGAGTGAGGCGTTATGAGGTTGCTGGAAGGAAGAATTGTCACTTTCGGAAAAAGTGAGACAAGGTGATGACTTTAGATTTCCAACCATGGCTTGAAATTGGTCCGTATTTAGATTTGCAGGGACTGACGCCTCTTGGAGTGCTTGATCCAAGATTGTTTTATGAGATGGTGATAGGCGTAATAGCTCTAAAATGGATATAAGTGCAGGGGTTTTGTCTAATTGTTCCACAAGATTGTACTGCTTTGGATTGGAGGTGGTGCCTTATGGAGCTGCCTTGATGGTGACCTTGCCACGACGTGTAACAACATTGCAATTTGAGGTAGGATTTTTGAAGGTGATAGTTGCAATTTGTTCACTGGCATCATACAGGTGATTGACAGTGTAATTATACGCAGCCTGCGTATAATCAGTGGTATCAGGACCTCGTCTGGAAGTGGAAGGACCCCTTTGATCTTGCGATGGAAGTGGATTCTTGAACATCTGATGATCATTATTGGTTGTTTTTGGGTCATGCCCTTCAGTTTCAATTTCTCCTCGGTCAATAAGATCCTGAATGAGATCTTTCAATCGGTGACAATTACTTGTCTTGTGTCCTCTTCCTTGATGGAACTCACAATGTTCAGTATCTCTCCATCATGCCGGTTTGACTTGAGGCTCATAATTTGATAACTTAGGTAAAGTGATCAAATTCTGAGAAATGAGTTGTCGCATCACTGTTTCAATGGGTTCCCCTAAGGGAGTGTATGTGCGTTTTTGTTTTTGTGGACGAGATCTTGGTTCATCATGAGATGTGATGCGACCTTGATTAAGAGGAACATTTGTGTTATTTTGAGGTGGAGGATTTTGTCCTGCAAATCGAACCACAGGTTGTGCATTTTGGACAGTCCGAGCATCCACAACTCCATCGTTGACGATATTCTTATTCTTGTTCCAGAAGTTTGGTTTATCGCTATTGAAGCGCGGGCGAGGACCATCTTTGGGTTCATTAAAGATTTTGATGAGTCCTTTTTTGATGAGTGCCCGTTCACATTTTATACCCTTGGTGATCATATCATTAAAAGAATCTGTATCTTTGACATCCAGGTGAAATTCCATTTCTTCGTTTAAGTTGGAAATGAAAATTTCCACTAGTTCTCGTTCAGGTAACTGAAGAGAACGTCTGCTAGACATTTGGCGCCATCGTTGCAGGAATACTGAGAATAGTTCACCTGGTTTTTGTTTGGTATTGCATAGATCAGCCATGGTGATGTCGCGTTCAATATTATAAGAGTAATGAGATAGGAACTTCTGGATGAGTTCCTCAAATGTTCTAATGCCACCTGGTAGTCAGGAAAACCATGATGTGGTTGTTCCTCCCAAGCTTTGGGGAAAAAGGCGCATTAAGTATGTGTCTTCATATGCAACTTCGAGACAAGCGGAATGAAATTCTCGGACATGATCGCGGGGATCTCCCTTTCCTCTATATTTTTTGAATTTTGGTGTTTCGAATCCATGTGGAAAGGGTGGCATATAAAGATTCCTATTAAACGGATAGGGACAGATGTCGTTAAGTGAGAATTGATTGGTCTTAACACCACTATGAAGTTGTTGGGCGAGATTCTCAACTTGTTGCTGCAACATCTCTATTTCATTAGGAGGAGGAGGTGGTGGGTTACCTCGAGGGATGTTATATCTGATGGGATCTCTGTGCCTTTCCTCCTCATGGCGACTTTGTCTTTCTGATGCTTGTCTTAATTGGGCAAGATCAAAGTCTGAGGGGAGTTTGGCTCCTTCTTGAGTGAGTTTTAAGAAGTGAGCATCTGCGTTGCTCCTTAGTATTTCATCAAATAATCTGTTAAAATGAGGGTTATGCTGAACCCTTTCGATTGTTGAAGGAGTGGGTGTACCTGGGTTTTCATCATTCCCATTTCCTCCAAGTGCTTCTTGAAATTCATTGAGGTTGTCCTCTTCTTCCTCAATTTCTATTTCTCGTTGCCTTGATCGTGATCGGGTTTGAGCCATTTTGTTTGCAAGTTTGCTTTTGAAGTTGATTGAAGATGATGATGAGTGGTGATGAAATGAAAGATTGATTGGTTGGTGATTTGTGTTGTATGGGGATCTCTAGCACTTTAAGGTAGATGTAACCGAAATTCCTTCTTTGAATTTCTTGTTTGTTTGATAAGTTTGGATGTGATAAGGTGTAGAGAAATCTGAGATGTGTTACAGATTTTGACTACCTAGCAATGAGAGGATTCACTCATGAACTAGTTTTAACCTGCGTAGATGTGTCTCTTAGGATGAGCTTATCCTAGATGTAGAAACAATCTAAAAAGTGATGTGATGTGTTTGATTTCAAGCAATATCTAAAAAGGAATCTTGGGACAAGAACCTCTTAATGTTTTGAGAGTTTTGAGATGGATTGATGATGAAATGATGATGGATGAGAAAGATGATGGATGAAAATGTTTTCAACTTCAATAAAAACTTTGTGTTACAAACGGGACAAACTCTATCTCTTCCCTTTCAGGCATTGGTGGCACTTCTCGAGCTGTGTTGTAGGTGATACAGATGTTTGGGAAGAAGTTGGGATTAATCTTTCCTCCTTGATTTTTGTGATAACTCAAAGCTCTATATTGCATAAAAGCTCTGCGGTTCAATGATTCTGAATCAAACTCGTTTGTTTTACCTTGAAGGTATAGATGCATGCGATGTAGAAAGACTCTATGGGAGACAAAGATTTGTCGATTGATATAGAAGAATTTCCTCCTTTTGATCAAAGCCTTTGAGCTTAGTGGTCTCCTTTTCAAGGTGATATTCTGATGACACTTCTTCTTTCGCAAGATGTGAAGAATGCTCATAAAATGTGATTCTTTGTTGTTGGCACTGTGTTTTTGGTATTTTTGGTTGTGTTGAAAGATGTTGGATGAATACTTTGTTTTTGGGATTGATTTTCTGATTTTTCTTTGACAAGAAAACAAAGCAAGCACACAAACACAAAATTGTAGCCTCAAAGGCACAAATGAGTATGGGTCTAGATCAACCCAATCCTTGGACTTGTTTTTGACCCTTCCTTTAGATTTATTTTAAGGTGTATTTCCAAAGCCTGAAGTCGGCTCAATTTGCACTAGGTCTGTAAAACGAACACACTTCAAACACTCTTTATCCCTATGGTCAGATGGCCAGTTGTGATAAATTTAGCCCACATCTTGATATTTCTTCGACTTTGGTACTACATACCTTATGAATCCCGCCGTGGCAGGTAAGGATGTGATATACTAAGTCTTGCACGAGCATAACAAATAGATGATCCCTATGATGGGGGAGTCACCACTTTTATCAAGCCACAAGTGACCTTTCAAAAAGCTATGTTTCTACTCAAGGAAATATGTATGGTGAGTATCTTGGGAGCAAAACCATCTATGCTCTTGCACTAAATTACCTCAAATATCCTCAATCAATAGAACAGGTGGGCTACTACTTAAAGGTGTTTAGTCATGTTCGATGGCTTTGGACATAAGTTCATTATGCAGTGACTCACTTAAGAGCCTTGTAACTGGTGGTGGGGCCCATTTGTCCTTTCGGCCAGTTACACTGTAGGAACAGCTATACCCAAGGCTACAACTTTCGCTCTCACCTGATTTCTATAGCGGCTCGAAGGATTTACCGCTCGAGGTCGTTCCCAAGAGTATCGATCCCTTGGCAGGCCTCTCTTAAAAAATAAAATTTTGAGTGTTACTAACACTTTTCTCTTGCACCTAGGACCACGAGAGCCAAGGGAGAGGATAGTGTGTGTTAGAAGTAGGTCCACTCGACTGACTTTTGTGCACAAGCATGCCAAACATGAAATTCACTTGTTCCTTTTAATCCAACATTTGCAAAGATGATCTAACTATTTGGAGATGTTGCTCCAACAGCCATGGTGTTCTTTTTAACTTCAAAGGCAATGTGTTTCGTAATCTAGAATTTGAAAACCCTGGTCAACTTAATGAAAAACACGTTTTGCTTGAAGGAAATTTTGTTTGCAAAAATCAATCAAAAACAAGTGGTTTGTCAGTTTTATTTGCACCAAATTTTTTGAAATGTGGATTGTAAATTTTAGGTCCCAATTGATGCAATGAAATCAAATTTTGTGTTGTTAATTTTAAGCACCAAAGATAATGAGGCCTAACTAGAAAATAATGAAAAACTCTTTTTTGTGTTTTTAAGTTCTTTTTAAGCACTAAATGAAAATTTTTGTGATTTTTGTTGTGTTGTTAACCTGCACAAAGAAAAGAAACGAGTTAATTAAATCAATTCTCAAAGGGGGGCTTCCACAAGCCTAAGTTTTGATTTTTTTTGGTTACAAGTCAATTTGGGCGACACTCTGTCGCAATAGTGCTATTCTGTGTTTTTTCAGAAGCATTGATTAATACAATAGCACTATTCTGCGTGAGCAAAAGCGCTAATTAAAACAGTAGCGCTGAAAGAAAACAAAAAACCCGAGAAGACAAACACGCTAGAAGTGTGTCAATAGCGCTGAAACAGTGACAATAGCGCTGGAATGTTGTCAATAGCACTGAAACATTTTCAATAGCGCTACTTTAGGGTCAATAGCGCTAAAAGAAATTTTTCAATAGCGCTAAAACGCGTTCAATAGCGCCGAAGCGCGACCTGTGTGGCAATTTCAACAACCAAAATGTTAATTTCAAAAAAAATGATCAGAAGGTTGCGTGTTCGATTCACGTCGGGTTCACCAAATGATGCCCTCCTAAATGGCACAAGGTTAGCTTAAGATCAATCAACACAAAACACACAAAACGTTAGAGTTAGTTAATCAAAAACTAAAACATGAAGGCATTCCAAAGGAGACACTAAAAACATGCTAATGAATCTAACTAAAGAAGTAAGACAATGAGATATCTCCAACTATCTCTTAACATGATATTAGCTCCTTTCTCCCTTGTTCCTCTCCTCTCCAAGTTCCAAAATAGTGTAGCTCTCAGCAGCTTTTTGCACTATGGATGCTTATGGAGGATTGAGATTGTAGTATAGCTCCAAAACATGAAATGAAAAGCTATTTTTAAATGCTAAAATGATTGATTTTACCCAAAAAGACAAGATTTAGTTATGCTATGCTAAATGCTCTCTAAAATGGCTATAGTCTAAATGCTTACAAGTTTTCAGGACCTGGATTATGAAGGAATGGGCTCTATTTATAGGAAAAATGGAGCAATGGATGGTTGAGATTGAGCAATCTCAACAAGGGTCAGGATTGAATGATTTCAAATCCATGTGAGGGCTTTCAACCCAATCCCAGGATGACAAGTGTCAATGTGAGATAGGTTGAGAGGAGAGGGAATAAGCATTAAATGCCTGATATGACCTTGGGATTTTGAGTCAAGGTTGGTTGAATGAATAAACTCTTTATTCAAAGAATAAAGCTTTTATCCAATGGATAAATTCTTGTGCAAATGTGAAATGGATGAATATGGTCAAACAATAAATGTTTGGGGAGACAAGATTGAAATAACCATAAATGGTCATGTAAGAGCCATTAGTGGTCTTGGAAGACTTTGGGGGTTAAGTGGTTGAAAGTTGGAAGCCTTTAATGGTTTTCAAAGACTTTGGGGTTTTTGGTGGTTGAAGGTTGAAAACCTTCAATGGTTATCCAAGACTTTGGGCCATTTGAGAAGTGACTCCATTTTGCTTAGGAATGTGACAATAATTAGGGGATGGATTAAGTTAATTAGGAAGGGGTTAGAAGAATCTAGAAGGGGATTAGATTTTGCAAGTGGATTTGGTGGGTGAGGGAAAATAGGATTTTATTAAAATAAAAATTCATTTATTTCAAAATGTGTGCAAGTTGCATTTGTAGGAAAATGCAAGTGGGGGGGGGTTTAAAATGATTTAAATAAATGTTAATTTATTTAAAAGAGGAAAAGGGGGTTTTTTTTTATTAAATAAATAGATTTTATTTATTTAATTGATTGTGAATTTGGTTTAATGAATTAATTAAAATAAATTGAATAATTTATTTAATTAATAGAAGAATGTTTGGGGATGAATTAATTAAATATTAATTTAATTAATTGATGGTTAGTGGATTTTTAATCAAATAAATACGAAATATTCATTTAATTAAAATGGACAGATTTATATGACTACAGAAATCATTTAAGCCTAATCAAAATAGATATAGGTTCAAGAAAAGAAAATAATGCTACATAGCGGATGAGGAAGGAGTAAATGATGACTCTAAGGATGAACCGACAACAATTTGCTAGTGGATCTGACAATGGAAAGGAATGGGTGTTCTATGCCTTAAAGGAAGATGATCCAGAACTGGCTATCAAGAATGAAGAAAAGGCCCTAGCAAAAAAGTTGAAGACAAGGATGAATGGGTAATTGATAATGGATGATCACATCATATGACTGGAGATAAAAGAAAATTTTTGTCCCTGCAAGAATACAATGGCAGACAACTCAAATTTGGGGATGACAAAGCATGTATGATCAAAGGTAGAGGTATTATTTCTCTAGATGGCAACCATAATACTGATAATGTCTATTATGTAGAAGGTTTAAAGAATAATCTTTTAAAGGTTGGTCAATTGGTGGACAAGAGATTCCAACTTTAGTTTAAAGATAGAAAATGTAAAATCATTAACAAAACTAGTTTGGAGATTGCAACCAGTACTCAGATTGGAGGTAATATCTTTCACTTGAACACTGGTAATAAGACATGTTTGATTTCTCATATTGATGAGAGTTGGTTATGGCATAAGAGGTTGTGTCATGTTAATTTTGATTGTATTGTTAAGATTAGTTCAACAAAGGCTGTTAGAGATATACCTAAGATTATAAAGCCTCATAATCCAGTATGTAAGGAATGTCAATTGGGAAAGAGAACTTATTTTAAGAGCATACATGATAACTCTAATGATGTGCTTGATTTGATTCATACTGACTTATGTGGTTCAACAAGGAATAGAAGCTTTCAAGGTGATAGGTATTTCATGCTAATAATTGATGACTATTCTAGAATGATGTGGGTGACCTTTCTAAGGGAGAAGTCTGAAGCCTTTGAGAAATTCAAGATCTTTAAAGCTAAGGTGTAAACATAAAATGGATTGAAAATCAAATGTCTGAGATCAGATCAAGGCGGTGAGTTCACTTCTCATGAATTTAACAGTTATTGTTAGACAAATGGAATTAGGATACAATTATCTACACCCCAGACTCCTTAGCAGAATGGAGTAGTGGAAAGGAAGAATAGAACCATTTTGGATGTAGAAAGAACCATGATGATGGGAATGATAAGTTGATCCCCTCTTCCTATTTAAAATGGAAAGCAATTGATCTAATTATGTATAGAGACTAAGTGAAAAAGTGACAAAGAAGTGATTATAACTTAAGCTCGGAGTATGGGATGGAGTTGTGCACTTGAATTTGGTAGAAATGTGTCGAGATGAAGTCACCCTATGAATTTGACAAAAACGTTACCCGAACTATGGTGGGAATATACATGGTCCTCCGAAAAATATGCAAAATGAAAAGGTTTTTTTCACCTCTACAAATGGAGTCTGAATCTGAAAGTATAGTTGCCCACCTGCAACCTACACACATAAAAGAGAGGAAAATGGGTGGGATTGGGGGTTTGCCTTTAGGTCAAACCCCAGTTTTGGAATTAACCAAGTAATGAAAGAAAGTAATTGCAAGTAAATGTAAATGAAATTCTGAAATGTAAATCACCTCAAGGGAGGTTGTGATAGAAATGTTTATAGAAATTATTTTATGGAATTGAATGTTGGAATCAATCTCCTCTTCAATGGTTGAATCCTTAACTTGAATGCAACACCTATCCTTGAAGGGAGACTTGATAATGCTCAATGCTGGACGGGAATGCTTGAATGCTCTTGAATGCTTGATCTCATGTAAACTTCCCACTCATCCAACCTATCCAACTTTTTCAAATGAGAGGGAAAATGCAACTTAAATACATATCAATTAGGGTTAATGAAACTAATTTTCATCACAGGCCGACAGCGAGGAAGTTTTCCTGCTCACTACACAACCTACAATGCAAGCTCAAGAAAGGGTCCTGCCCCAAAATAGGGCAGGGACAGATGTGCCATGCCCTTGTCCCACCCCTTTCCCCAGGGCAAAGTGTAGATAGGGTGGTGCAGAGGCCAAGGGAGAAGCATATTCTGAGGTTGAGAAGTCTTCATTCTCCGATCAGGCTAGGGGATTCCATCTTGCATGTGTGAGGACCCTAATGCGGTCGAAAATTACAAGGGTCATAATTTTATGACACTACAATACTGTACCCTTAAAGACTACATTCTCAAGCTAGGAGAGCCTCTTTACTATTATTACAAATTTCCATAGTTTTTTGAGACATTTTTGACCAATGTTGTTTATTCTCAAACCCTCTGCTCTATATATTGACAATACATTTTGGATTTATAGCTTCACAATGGTTTGATGGCTATGACAATAATGTGTTTTCCTTTTTTTTAGGTCTGTATAGGCTCATTGTGTTGTTCTATGACAATAAACCCTTTAAAATTCTAAGCAAATAGAGGTCAATATGCCTTTAACAGTGAACATGACAATCATGATTGCAATCATATAGGAATGGGTTTTGATCACCCTAACCATGAATTCTATGTTTGCAACAATGAAGCCCTTTATATTTTGTTTCATTCATGAGAGAAAGAAAGACATTCATTTATGCCATACTACTTCCAATAAACATCTTTTACTTAGAAAATTGAGACAAAGAAAATATAAACTCTTTCATGAGTGGAAATGAGAGTTTTAAGATGATTAACCGAACCTATTTTCATGGATTGAAGGAGAGTTTCTCCATGTATTTATCTGTGCTAAGTTCCTCTTTTCACACTCATTCCCTGAGACCCTCTATTGAATTGCCAGAAGACTTAAGTATACATGCAATAAATAAGAAACATATGCCTTGAATCTTGGTTGACACTGCATTTGAGCTTTGGCGGCTATATCATAGTTTTAACATCAAGAAGAGTCCCCACAAAAATGAGAATTCCCTCCAAAACACAAAAAGACTCCATCTTAAATTTATTTAAGGTTTCAATTAAAAAAGATGGAGGAAGAAATATAATTGATTACAAATTTCTCCAAAATTAAATCAAAAGCTTTTGACTTAATTTAAAACTTTCTTTTAACATTTGAAACTCGTAAAAAATTTTGAATAAGGGTAGGACTTTCACAAAGCTATTTTTGGCCTTAAGGTAAAAATAGGTAACACAAAAATTACACACCAAGTACTACATCTACCCCTCCACCAAAATTGATAACATAGTAATCATCTGTGAAACAATAGTTATCCAATGCAATAGATGATCATGGTATCCTTCTTATCCAACTCATTTTGGAACTATCTGATAGCATGATAAGGAATCCATCAAATTCCTCTACTTCTAGCCCCTTATTGACTACAAAACCTTCATTGATGAAACTATGAGTAGAACCACTATCTACCATACATAACACTCATTGTTCCTTGATAGTTCCTTCCAACACAAAAGGATGATACCTAGGAACATTGAAAAGAGTAGCAATGGTGCCATATACAACATCATTTCTATCAACAACCTTATCATTGTTGTCCTCATAATCCATACCTTGAATATGATCATCATCCACATCTGAATGAAACTCAATGAGATCGCTTTGCCTTTCCCAAGGCATCGATGTCCAAGCTCCTAAGGCTCCTTACATGGGAAGCATAGATTCTTCCTTCATAACTCATTACATGTCTCTTGATCCATCTTAAGAGGGGGTGGTGCACACTAGCATTGTGTAGAAGACCTTTGAGGAGGCTTGGGGCCTTCAGAAAACTTCTTATTGGGTGATCACTTAATACTGGGTTACACTTTTTGGCCAAAATTGATATTGAAATCAACATTTTACATAAGATCTTTATTTTCTGAAACCTATAGCAACTAAACTATTAAGAATTTGAAGATGAAATAAACTACTAATTTGTGAGATTTTTCATTAAGATTCTAAATATATTTATTTTTAAAATAATTAAAAATTAATTGTTCATATTGTTATGTAACTTTTTATAACTCGATATTTATAATAATCAACATTTTTTAGAAGTGGTGTTTATTTGGTAATGCATAACACTTTTTATAACAAGAAGAAATTTTTGAAATCTAGAATTGCCACACAAATATCTAGTGAATGGGTATTTTTTCATAATTTTTGTTACATATATATTTTTTCGTTAATTTTTTAAGACAGTAATTGTAATTTGGATAGAGGTGTATTCCATAATGCATAATTTTTTTTCTCTATTTTTAATTTTTTCCATATGTGTGAAACACAATCCTTAATATTTGATGAAAAACCTACATTCATAAGAAATAAAACATAAATATATTAATGGAATTAAATATATTAAAAATTATACTATTTGGAAAGCTTATAATAAGGACTAAATAATTTAAAAAATAAAGCTTCTAAATGAATTCATTTGAACCCTCAAAAGATAATGTAAAAGTGGTTTTTATCAGCATTTTGATAGGTGCAAAAGAGACTCCATTGCATGTATGATTTAGAAGTAGAGAGGTTCTATCCAAGAAATTTTGATCTAAGAGCCTTTGATCTAACTATCCTCAATTAATTAATTCAAATGGGACCTCTTAAAACTTAAATTATTATATTTTCTGAAAAATGTATGATTTTAGCAAAATAAAGGATGTACTAAAAAATGTAACCTAGTATTTTGGGATCAGCCTATTCTGCTGATAAGAAAGTGGTGGAGAAGTATCAAGGTCTAAGGTATTATAAATAGCCTCATGTAAAGTCTCGTGCTTAAGATCCTTGACCAACCATTGTAATCTGACATGGAAACCCTCAATGAATAATATCACTACTTTCTTATCAAGCTTCTCTAGAACCATAATAAAAATACATTGGAACTCACTAATATAAGTTTCGACATGTCCTGTTTGTCACAATAGTGCAAGATCTTTGTAATATAAATCAACATCCTTATGATCAAATCTAGTAATCAACAACTTAGTAAACTTTGTGTAAGAATAAATGAATCCATATTTTTAGGTAACCAAACCATAGTTACACCAATCATAAGCCATACCCTCCAAATGTAATATTGTAAACTGTATAGCCTCATCCTCAAGCATCGACTTAAGGGAAAGGTAAATATCAAGTTTGCGCACCCAAGCTCATGCACTAATATTCTCACTACCATCAAAGGAAGATAAACTGTGCTTACCGATAGCTCGCTTGAGCTTGCAATTTTGTTGTTGTCTTGGCCATCTACCACCTTGGCTCCTCTTGCTATCTTTGCACTGCAAACAATATTGATGTAAAGGGAACGCATCCCTAACATATTATGGTAGGTGTTCCCACTCATCACTAGCTACCATAACTACATCCTAGAACTCAATGCCCTCTTCTGGGTCAAATAGCGGTAGCTCATCTCTAGGTGGAAAATGAGGCTACATATGTTTGATTGTTGTTTTTGTATGAGTCCTCTCATTCCTAGGGGATCCAAGAGTACTATCAATCAATGAAGGGGCTCTACTACTCCCATGACTAATTGGAATGAGAATAGACCTACCGATCCTATCATGCCCATCATGTTTTCCATGCTTATCCCCAGGTCGATTCAAATCAAATTTGTCTAGAGTAACCTGAGACTTGTCTAATGCCTGAAAAATTCAAGACTAGATATTAGAAAGAGTTCTATGTAACTCATCAGGATGACATCTATTATGTCCCTCCATATGCTGGGGACTCCTACATTCCTTAATCATATCACCCATGTCAAAATCTTAATGTCCTTGTTCTCTCATGTGAGTATAATATATGCACGGTCATGTCTTCCATGGTGCATATAAATAATTAGAAGACCCTCAGGCTGGCATGATCATAGCTCTGATACCACTGAAAGATCCCCAATAAAAAATGAGCTAACTTTTTCTAATTTTGATGTTTGTTGATTGGAGGTTTTGGATTGGTTTCTTGGGTAAACATTTTTGTTTGAGTTTGGATGCCAATGTTTAAAAAGGGTTTTAACATAAATTATATGCCAATGAAATAATGCTTTTGAGCCCAATTGGTAAAAATTATAATTGATTGATTAAAATTTCCAAGCTCTAATTTTTAAGAACAATAAATACAATTATTCAGAATTATAGGAATTGAATCACTACCTAAACAAAGATTTGCATATCTAGAGTCCAACACTCAACTAGGGAAGGATTTATTGATGAAATATTCAATGGGGTTCACAATATAAGAGCATCCAATTGGAAAAAGTGGCTCCAACTAACTTTATTTGCATCAACTTTAATTACCAAAAATAAATATTGAATGAAATAATAGGAATGCTAAGTCCCATGCCTCACCTCCAAGCAAGATTATTGAATTGAACTGAATTTCCTCAAAGAACATACAATCTAAACCACAATCAATATCTAATGCTTGATGAAGTTTTAAACACACTACTGATAAATGGTTGTCAAGAGGTTTGGAGAATTTCCCAACCCTTTTCCTAAGTGGCATGGCTTGATAGAGCAATAATCTGGTTGTAAGATGGTATGAGTGGCCCTAGGAAAGGTACAACTGAAATAAGAGAGCTTTGAACCCTTTGTTGGCATTATGTGAACCGGCATGAAGACATAATGATATTGTATGTTGTCATTGATGTCAATATGAGACATAGTGTGAACCGGCACATGTGATAAGTGAAGAAAGAGGTACTGGCATATGTGTGAACCGATATATGCCAAAGTGAAGTGGCACATTTGTTCAAGGTGAACCGGCATGTAGTTATGAGAATCGACACATGGAAGCACTATATGACAACCGGTTGGTAGGTAGCTTCCACTTCAGGGTTTCTGGTTGGAATACCTCAAGTGTATGTGACTCAATCGGTGATCTTTGTGAGATGAGTTAGTAGTATGATGGAGGACAGATCGTGTTGCCACGTAAGCTCTGTGGGCGTGAAGGATCTTGCATGAAGATGACTTTTCTTATCTACCTTAGGAATGTGTGAAGTCTGTCAAATGGTGATAACACGTGATGGGTTATCAGCCACCATGAAAATGGTGGATTATGGACAATGGAGAATGTCTTGAGATCGACTCAAGACTAGTGCATTTAATGCAGTATGATTCAACGGTCAGGATTGAACTGTTTGAATTGCTCAACCTAATAGGTTTAGGGTTTAGGGTATTTGCTACCAACCTATTTGTTCCCTATAAGGTTGATGTTAGGTTTCTGTCTAAGGTTGTTGGCAAAATTTGTGAGTGTGTATCCAAGGAAAGCAATATGTGATTCTTGCCAGACTAAAGGAGAGAAGAGATACCTACAAAGTGAATGTGCAAAAGGAAAAGAGGAGCCTAAATGGATCTGCATTAGCATTGAGTGCTGTTAACAGATCATTGTAATGCCTATTGATCTCTAACCACTTCAACAGTTGTAAAATCCCCTAACAAAGTAGCCTTAACTGGCTTGATTCAAAATCCCTTAAATCGGGTGGCCTTAACCGACTTGTTTTAAATCCCTTAACCAAGTAACTCAAGGCTAATGAGTTCTAAGAAGCTAGAGAAGCTTAGGAGATCCTTTCAGCTATTGAGTTCTTAAAATCCTCTAACAAGGTGACCCTACTAGGTTTAACCCTTAACCGGGTATCCTTTAACCAGGTGATCCTTAACAAGATTGGTTCCTACTAGAACCTATTGTAATGTTCTTAACCAGACAAGGCTCCTAATAGAGTGGACTTCTAAAGAGTTCAAAAAGTAGCTTTTGGGTATTCATCCCCACCATGGCTTTTCCCAGTTGGGTTTCCACATGAAAAATATGTGTGTCATGTGAAATGCTTTTGTCTTGTGATGCTTTATTTTACCTGTTATGCACATGAAGGTTCTATGTTTTATGCCTGTCTATAAAACATATTAAACTCACTGTTGTGAAGATCTGATGGTTAAGTTTATTTGTTTATGCATGAGAATATAATGATACTATAGTATTGAGCTAAGAGGAAAGCTTATTGAGTGACCAGTTCGTGACTGATTGAGTTGTACTGGATGTTACCGGTTGCACTCTATTTTACTGGTTTCCTTGTTTGTCAGTCATTTGGGGTATTTGTTGTCAAACCAGTTTTTGACTATATTTGTGTTTGTACTGATTCACACCCCCCCCCCTTCTCAGTACCGGTTTGGTACTAGTGGTTCATCATTGAGTTATCAATTGGTATTAGAGCGTTCTAGGTCCTTTATGTTGTAAGCTTAACCACTTGAGGAAAAGATCCTAGCCAAATGATGAAGAGGGAAGGTCCAAAGTTCAACAGGGAAAACTTTGGTATATGGAAAGACAAGATGAAGATATTTATGAAAAGCATGGGTGTTCAACACTGGAGTTATGTTGAAAATGTATATGTTGTTCCTACCGGTACTCTCACCGACGACCAAAATAAAGAGATACAAGAAAATGGGCAAGTCATGGAAACCCTCATCAGTAGTCTATCTGACATTGAGTTTATTGATGTTGAGGACAAGTAAATCCCAAAGAAGTATGGGATGCTCTTGAAAATATCTATGGTGGTGATGAGCATGTAAAATAGGCTAAGGAAGAGAGCTTGAGAGGAAAGTTTGAAGACATGTGGATGGTTGAAGGAGAGACCATTCAGCAGTATGGAATAAGAATCAAAATAGTTGTTGAAGAAATAAAGAGTGCAGGTGGCAAAATAGAAGATTCCACTGTGGTCAGTAAAGTCCTAAGATCCCTATTGCTAGTCTATGTAATAAGGGTTGCTACTATTTAGGAGCTGAGATCAATAGACAAGTCTAAGGCATCCTTGGACTCCATCATAGCCAAGTTGACAGCCTATGAGTTGAATAGTTTTGATGGTAGTGTTCGAAAGTCAGAATCAGGTTTTAAAGCTTCTGTTATGCCATCCATAAAAGGAAAAGAGGCTAGCACTAGTGGGGAACCTAGTCAGAACAAAGAAATGAAGGATGAAAAGTTTTTGATGGAATTTGAAGCTCTTCTAGCCAGGAG
Organism: Cryptomeria japonica; assembly: GCF_030272615.1. Classification (NCBI taxonomy): domain Eukaryota; kingdom Viridiplantae; phylum Streptophyta; class Pinopsida; order Cupressales; family Cupressaceae; genus Cryptomeria; species Cryptomeria japonica. Next base: position 827,812,441 of record NC_081409.1, read on the forward strand.
ATTTCCAAAAGGGACTGGTAAATACAAAGGTAAGCTTCCTTTGAAATGTTTCTCCTATAATCGGGTAGGACATATTGCTATGAACTGTCCTAATAGTGACAACAAGGAAAAACTAGAAAGGTTCAAGAAATTCAAAGGAGGAAACTGGAGAAATTGTTTTGTGGTAGTTGATGGAGGTGTGACAGATGAGGAATCAGAAGATGAAGAGAATGAAGACATTGTGTTTGTTGTTGTAAAGGAAGATATGGCAGACAAGAAGGCTCTTGTCTCCCAGTTTGAAAATTCAAATGAGTGGATCATTGACAGTGGTTGTTCTCACCATATGACTAGTGACCAAAGCAAGTTTCTATCCTTGGAGGAGTATGATGGTGGTGTGGTTCGCTTTGGCAATTGTTGGATTTTGCCAAGATCAAGACGTCAATGAAATGTACAAGATAGAGACATAATATGGGACAAGAATAAACTGTATTCTCATCAATAGAAAAATGATCACCAATCAACTGGATTATCCCTATTACATACAATGTAGATGAGCTTGCTTATATAGGCAAGGCTAGGGATATGTATGAGCACACAAATATGATATGTGGCTCAATAAGAAACAAGGGTAGGTAGGAAATATGTGTGGGTAGGTAGGAGAAATAATATAATATTCCACATGAGGTGGATCACCCACCGAAGGTGGAATTATCACTCCACAATAAGTGGATATGATAGTGTAATAACAAGATCAACACCATAAGAGGTGGAATTTCTCCTACACACACTATCCCAATGTGACACAAACACCCAAGTGTCTCATATCCAAACTACTATGAAATGCATTATCCTAAGTAAACTTAAGTAAGTGTAATAATATCCATGATGAATAATTATTTACACCAACACCCCCCCTTAAGTGCAACTTAGGGGAATGCACTTAAGTCTACAATGCAACTAAGCAATGCAAGATGGGTCTGGGCTACAAGGCCATGTTAGGTACCCATGCACAAATGCAAATGCATGCAAACCAATGCAATGAAATCTCTCACAAAGTGGGGAAAGAGAGAAAAACCCAATGGGAAAAAACCCTCCCCCAAAAAGAGAGATGAAAGCTATACAAGAGACTCTCATAGAAGTATGTGAGGAACAAAACCCCATGTGAGGAAAAAGTCCCCCCCATATGAGAGAAGAAGAGAAGTCAAACTGTGATCCTCTCTCAATGAAGAATCTACACCAATGATAGAAGCTCGATGTATGAAGAAACTGCTCCACGAACGTCGAACAACATTCCTCCCCTTAGGAAGAAACAAAACCAAAGGTGTATCCATGAAGTCTCCCCAATCATGAAGGGAAGATGTATGAAGAAAACTCATGATGAAAGGAATCTCTGAAAACTGCTCAAGTGTCTCCATGTCGATGCTAAAAGATACCCCTTCCAAAGGTGGTAAACTGTGCCACACTGCTGAAAAAGGCACTCCAAGATCTAGTGGAGATGGATGTAGAACAATGTCCAAAGACTCATGTGTCTCCTCAAAGAATAAAGAGACCTCCTCCAACTACTGTACATAAGTATCCACAATCATGTCAACCTCGAAAGAATGATCATGTAGAGAATGAACAAGAGGGTCAGAGTGTGCCCTCGCAACAATCGAAGAAGGATCATCTTCATCAAAGAGAAGATGAATGTCATCAATGATGTCTCCCAAATCTGCAATGTAGGATTCCACAAACAAACCTGCAATGTCTGTCAAGTAATCATCCCATGAATCTGAAGCTGGAAGACAATGAATATCTTGCTGCACTGAATCACATGAAGGCAAAATTGTCGCACTATCTGCATCATCAGGTGCAATAGGTGATGTGATATCAATATGAGGAGATGAAATACAAGACTCAAGAACGGGGTTACATGTGAGAATCCCCATGTTCAAGTGTCCAAAGTTCTCCTCAAAATCTGAATCATCACAATAAGTGTGATCAACATGTGTAGAATCATCAAATATGAAATCATCATCATCAACAAAATCTGAAAAGGAGTATAACCGAGATGCATGATCAACCACCCCAGTTGCAATGATAGCTCTAGTCTCCATGTCTCTAATGAAAATTGAGTCAGGTGTGAACTCCACAACTCTCTTAGTTGTGCCATGTGTGATTTGATAGATAGAAAGGAGATTGTTTGTCAAGTGGGGTACACACAACACATCATTGAAGGAGTTATCCCCAATGTCAATAGATCCTTTCCCAATCACATCCATGTATGTATGATTGCCCATCAAAATCTGTGGCATGGTGCAAGGCTCAAATGTAGAGAACATAGACTGTGAAGATGCCATATGATGAGAAGCCCCTGAATCTAGAAGCCATCTCTCTGAATCATGACTGATAGTAGCACATAGAGCTTTTCCTTTTCTTGTTCCAAAAGAGTGAGTCTTCCCACTTGTAGAAGCCATGAATGCTTGCCCTTTTCCTTTTGAATGTGAGGAAGTGGAAGTTGATGAATCATCCTTCTTGTAGAATTTAGGCAAATCAATGTTATGCTTTTTGATGATATGTGTAAGCTCATCAATCTTCTTAGTATGGCAACGATGTTCCTCATGACCAATCTTTTTACAATAAGCACAAGTAGGTCTCTCTCTCTTTGGTGAATTATCTTTCTTGGAAGAAGATGAATCTCCTTGTTGTGGAGAAGATGGTGCTTTTTCTTTAGGCTTTGATTGCCATTTCTTCTTGTTTGAGTTGTCCTTTCCTTGATTTCCTTTGTTTCCTTGATTTGCCACTAATGCTTGAGACTTAGAAGAAGCCTTAAGAATGCCCATGCTTATCAACTTAGTTTGTTCCATCATCAACATTTCATTCAAAGCATCAAATGTAGGCATTTTGTAGCTTGAACCCATTGTCATCCTATGAGTTTGGAAACTAGAAACAAATGCTGCATATTCTTGTGGAAGCTTCCCTATCAAGTTGAATATCAATTGAGTATCCTTCTTATCAATGCCACAATCTTTGAGTTGTGCCCTCAACTCATTTTCCTTAGTGACATAATCTTCTATAGTATCAAAGTTCTTGGGATCTAACATGGTGAGATCACTATCAATTTGATATCCCCTAATCTCATCAACTTGACCATACAAGTCTTGAAACTTTTGCCAAGCATCCTTGATTAGAGTACATTTCTCAATATGAAAAATGAGATCCTTTGATACATGCTTTCTTAAGGTACCAATTGCCATGATATTTTTAGTGAGCCAATCTAAGTGACCAACTGGATCAGCCTTAGGATCAGCTGGAGCAACAATAGTTCCATCAATGTAATGAGTGAGTCCTTTTTCCATAAGTTTACTCCATGCATCAATTTTCCAAGTAGCATAGTTATGTGGAGTTAAGAGAGGAAACTTAGAAGAACCCATAGCAGCAAAAAGGAAAGAACACAAGAGCATAAAAGCACAAGAGACACCCCCCAAATTCAATCAATCAAAGTACCCCCCCTAAAGTGATGATTTTGGCACTTTATACTTAGTGCGATTACAATGAGCCACTTGCAAAACAAGGCAAAGTGGACTTATGATGCAAATTTTACAACTTCTCAAATGAGATACAAGAGACTTCAATCAATAGTGCAATGAATCTAACTGAGATTCAAGCAAATATACAAGTACCAAGATAGCCAAAAATGGCCAAGATCTGAAAGTACAATTTTTACTTACAATGACATCAATCTGATAGCATCATGTGAAAGTAGACAAAAAAATACGCACTTTCAAAAAAAATGGCACCTAAAAAGGAGGTCGGATGACCCCAAACGAAGCCTCTGAAGTTGCAAAAACTGGGATTACTCAAGGATAGTCACCAAAAACTGCATTTTCTGAAAAATCCATGCATCAAAATCAAAAAATTCTTTCACCACTACGGAGAGCACGAAATTCTAGCCCATTTCAAAAAAAATTGCACCAAAAACGGAGCAAAAATGAGCAAGTTATGGCCATTTGAAGTTGAACTGCAAAATCAAAAATGCAAATGAGAGGGGGTCAAAAAATTTCCAAACCTTGCTGATGTGGCGCTGACGTCAAAAAAACACTGTTTTAAATTTGACGGCCGTATGACCGTCGCCAAAACTTCGCCTCTCTAGCTGACTGGGCGTCCGTACTGTACGGACGGATTACGTGGCAAGCTGATTGTATGTCCATACCGTACAGAAATGCTGACTGTGCAAGGCTGATGTGGCAGTCAACGTGGTGTCCGTACGAATGACTATGTACGGTAAAAGGTGACTTTGCGTACGGTTTTCCGCGTGGCGATGTTCGTGGCAGGCCGAGAGCACCGGAAGTTGTTGCCGGAAGCGGAGATCGAGGGAGGAGCCGGAGCGGCGCTGGAGCGGTAGACGGGGAAGGTGAAGCTGTGGCGGAGGCCGAGATCCTGTCACGCGGGCGGAGCCGGGAGTTGTCCGGCTATCTTCGGCAGTGCAGGGACCGGCGTGGAGGAGCAGGGGAGCTCGGAGTGGCGCGGGCGGTTGCGGCGCTGCAGCAGCGGCGTTCGGAGCACGCTGACAGAATGACAAGGACGCCAGGGTCAACGGCGTGGCAGCGGTCAGGTACGATCTCTGCCGAAAAGCCTGCAACCTGCGTAGGTACGGGGGGGGGTCTGCGGACCCCCCAAAATTTGATTTTTTTTTCCTTTTTTTTTTTTCAAAACTTTTTCGTTTTTTTTGCTTTCAAATTTTTTTCAATTTTATTTTTATTTTTGATTTTTTCGAAAACAATTTTTCAGAAATAAAATTAAATTTTTTTTTTCGAAAAAATACAGGTATATTCGAAAAATCCGTACGATATAGCAAAATTGGGAAAAAAAAATTCTCACCAAAATAGGCCAACTTTATAACCAAAATTCATGGAAATGGCCTTCTGGACGCAATGGAGAGGTCGGATCTGGTCTAGGACGCCTCCAAATGATGATGCTCCTTAGATCTGCCTCTTGACGTCACAATAATGCCTCTTCAAGATGAATCAATGAAGCCCCAATAGCTCTGATACCATGTTGGATTTTGCCAAGATCAAGAGGTCAATGAAATGTACAAGATAGAGACATAATATGGGACAAGAATAAACTGTATTCTCATCAATAGAAAAATGATCAACAATCAACTGGATTATCCCTATTACATACAATGTAGATGAGCCTGCTTATATAGGCAAGGCTAGGGATATGTATGAGCACACAAATATGACATGTGGCTCAATAAGAAACAAGGGTAGGTAGGAAATATGTGTGGGTAGGTAGGAGAAATAATATAATATTCCACATGAGGTGGATCACCCACCGAAGGTGGAATTATCACTCCACAATAAGTGGATATGATAGTGTAATAACAAGATTAACACCATAAGAGGTAGAATTTCTCCTACACACACTATCCCAATGTGACACAAACACCCAAGTGTCTCATATCCAAACTACTATGAAATGCATTATCCTAAGTAAACTTAAGTAAGTGTAATAATATCCATGATGAATAATTATTTACACCAACAACAATGATGCAGCATGCATGGTCAAAGGCAGAGGGTCCATCTCTTTGAATGGAAGGAGTAGTGCTGACAATGTGTACTAGGTTGAAGGTCTCAGACACAACCTTCTAAGTGTTGCCTAGCTAAATGACAGTGGTCTCACTCTGCAATTCAAGAATGGAGTTTGCAAAATCAAAGGTAAAGATGGTAAAGTGGTAGCCACCAGCATGCAGACTAAAGGTAACCTATTTCATCTGAATGCAAATATAAGTACATGTCTTACGGCGAAGCTTGATGATAGTTGGATATGGCATACAAGGTTCTGCCATGTGAACTTTGATAACATTGTGAAGGCTAGTAAGATCAAGGCAGTTAGAGGGTTGCCGGTGCTAAGAAAACTAGATAATACCTTGTGTAGAGAATGTCAATTGGGGAAAATGTCTTCCTCAACCTTTAAAGGTAAATCTTTCACTGCAGACAACTTGCTTGATCTTGTACATACTGATCTATGTGGTCCTATGAAAACTAGAAGTGTGCAGGGTGATAGGTACTTCATGATTCTCACTGATGACTACTCAAGAATGATGTGGGTCACATTCTTGAAAGATAAGTTTGAAGCTTTTGGGAAATTCAAAGCATTCAGAGCATTAGTGGAGAAGGAAAGTAGTAAAAGGATCAAATGTCTCAGAACTGATCAAGGAGGGGAATTCACTTTCGGTGAATTCAACAAGTATTGTGAAGAATTTGGCATCAAGAGACAGCTGTTTGCCCCTCGGACTCCACAGCAGAATGGCCTAGCAGAGAGGAATAACTGGACTATGGTTGAAGTAGCTAGAACCATGTTGATCCAAGGAAAGGTTGCTCACACCTTTTGGAGAGAAGCAGTGAGCACTGTAGTCTACACTATGAATCGGGTACTCATCAAAAAGGGTAAGGACAAAACTCCTTATGAGTATTGGACTGGTAAGACACCTGTGGTTAACTACTTTAAGGTATTTGGTAGCAAATTTTACATCAAGAGGAGTGAACATCAGGGTAAATTTGAAGCTAAATGTGATGAGGGAATATTTCTAGGATATTCCACCAAGAGTAAAGCTTACAAGTGCTACAACAATAGGACTCAGAGAATTATGGAAAGCATCAATGTAAGAGTTGATGAGTCCTTTGAGAAGACTAAGAAAACCGGTAGTGAGCAAGTTGTAAATGAACCGGTTGCAACCTTCTGGGAACCGGTTGTCAGTCAACCAAGTACTAGTAACAGTGTTCCTGAACCGGTGAATGCTGATACTGATGAAGATGAGGATGAAGAAGAAAAGAAAGATGAACTAGTTAATACCATTCCTTGGTATGTCAAGTTGAATCATGATCCCAAGCAGATCATAGGTGATAAGGATGTAGGAATCCTTACAAGAAGAAAGATCAGAGAAAACTCATGTATGATCTCTAAATTTGAGCCTAAGTCATTCAAAGAGGCTCATAAAGATGAAGACTGGATCAAGGCAATGGAAGAAGAACTTGACCAAATAGAGAAAAATGGTACATGGTCCTTGGTACCCAGACCAGAGCATAAAAATGTCATTGGCACCAAATGGGTGTTCAGAAATAAGTTGAATGAGGATGGCACATTGATTAGGAATAAAGACAGACTAGTATGCAAAGGATATGCTCAAGAAGAAGGTGAAGACTATGGGGAAACCTTATCTCCTATAGCCAGATTGGAAGGAGTTCATATGCTTCTTGCATATGTAGCTTTTAAGAGATTCAAGGTATATCAAATGGATGTAAAATCTGCATTCCTAAATGGTGTACTTGAAGAGGAGGTATATATTGAGCAACAAGATGGGTTTACCCTATCTGAACATAGTGACATAGTATGTAGGCTACATAAAGTATTATATGGTCTGAAGCAAGCACCTAGGGCATGATATGAGCGCCTACATTCCCATCTTGTGAAGATTGGATTTGAGAGAACAAGTGAAGATAGCAATATCTACTTGAAGTCTGAAGAAGATCAGATTCTGATTTGTGAAGTTTTTGTTGATGACATCATCTTTGGTGGAGATGACAAGATGAGTCATGAGTTTGTTGATGAGATGAAGAAAGAGTTTGAGATGTCACTCATAGGGGAGATTAAGTTCTTCATTAGATTGCAGATCCAACAGATGAAAGATGGAATCTTCATCACTTAGTCCAAATATGTCAAAGAAGTGTTGAAGACTTTTGGCATGGAAGATAGCAAACTGGTTGGTACACCGATGGTGACCGGTTACAAATTGACAAAGGAGGATCATTCCGCACTGGTTGATGAGAAGGAATACCGATCAATGATTGGTAAGTTGCATTATGTAGTGCATAGTAGACCAGATATTGCACATGCAGTTGGTATCACTACAAGGTTCCAGAAGAGTCCAAGAGAATCTCACTTGAGTACAGTCAAGCAGATTCTTAGATATCTGAAGGGAATAGTTGACTATGGATTGTGGTACCCATACAACAATAATTTCAATCTGAAAGTATTCACAGATGCTGATTGGGCCAGTAATGTGGATGACTGGAAGAGCACAATCGGTGGTGCATTCTTTCTCGATGGTAGACTGGTCTCATGGATGAGTAAAAAATAGAGTTGCATCTCTCAGTCTACAATGCAAGTGGAGTATGTTGCAGCTTTCATGAACTACACTCAGACAATCTAGATGAAGCATGTACTGGAAGGCTTCAAGATCCCTGTATCTGTACTAGTTAGTATATTCTGTGATAACACAAGTGCTATCAATATATCAAAGAATCTAGTTTTACATTCTAGAACCAAGCATTTTGAGCTTAAGTATCATTTCTTGAGGGAAAAGGTTCAGAATAAAGAGATTACACTAGAGCATGTGTCCAGTAAGGAGCAGTTAGCAGACATATTCACCAAGCCTCTCCCAAAAACAACATTTGTGCATTTGAGAGGTGAATTAGGGGTATTGCCCCTTCAGGAGGTGAACTAAAAGTGATTGTTCCACATCAGTCAAGTATTGAAAAGACAAATCTTTGGTTGATTGGTATGTTTATGGATGCTACTCCTTAGGGGGAGCAGCATGATGAAACAGTGATGATTGTACCTCCACTTTGGCATTGTTGTCAAAGGGGGAGAAGAAGTGAAGCGAAAGGATATCTGTAGCAAAAGGGGAGAAGATATCTTTTGTATATTGACATGAATGCCAAAGGGGGAGATTGTTGGCATTATGTGAACCAACATGAAGACATAATGATATTGTATGTTGCCATTGATGTCAATATGAGACATAGTGTGAACCGGCACATGTAATAAGTGAAGAAAGAGGTACCGGCATATGTGTGAACCAGTATATGCCAAAGTGAAGTGACACATTTGTTCAAGGTGAACCGGCATGTAGTTATGAGAACCAACATATGGAAGCACTATATGACTACCGGTTGATAGGTAGCTTCCACTTCGGGGTTTCCGATTGGGATACCTCAAGTCTGTGTGACTCAATCGGTGATCTTTGTGAGATGAGTTAGCAGTATGATGGAGGATAGATCATGTTACCACGTAAGCTCTATGGGCGTGAAGGATCTTGGATGAAGATGACTTTTCCTATCTACCTCAGGAATGTACGAAGTCTGTCAAATGGTGATAATGTGTGATGGGTTATCAGCCGCCATGAAAACAGTGCATTATGGACGATGGAGAATGTCTTGAGATCGACTCAAGACTAGTGCATTTAATGCAGTATGATTCAACAATTAGGATTGAACTATTTCAATTTCTCAACCTAACAGGTTTAGGGTTTAGGGGTTTTTCTACCGAACTATTTTTTCCCTATAAGGTCAATGTTAGGTTTCTATCTGAGGTTGTTGGCAAAAGTTGTGAGTGTGTATCCAAGGAAAGCGATACGTGATTCTTGCCAGACCAAAGGAGAGAAGAGATACCTACAAAGTGAATGTGCAAAAGGAAAAGAGGAGCCTAAACGGATCTGCATTAGCATTGAGTGTTGTTAACAGATCATTGTAATGCCTATTGATCTCTAACCACTTCAACAATTGTAAACTCCCCTAATAGGGTAGCCTTAACTGGCTTGATTCAAAATTCCTTAAATTGGGTGGCCTTAACCAGTTAACTCGAGGCCAATGAGTTTTGAGAAGCTAGAGAAGCTTAGGAGATCCTTTCAGCTATTGAGTTCTTAAAATCCTCTAACAAGGTGACCCTACCGGGTTTAACCCTTAACCGAGTATCCCTTAACCGAGTGATCCTTAACAGGATCGGTTTCTACTAGAACCTATTGTAATGTTCTTAACCGAACAAGTCTCCTAACAAAGCAGACTTCTAAAGAGTTCAAAAAGTAGCTTGTGGGTATTCATCCCCACCATGGTTTTTCCCAGTTGGGTTTCCACATGAAAAATATGTATGTCATGTGAAATGCTTTTGTCTTGTGATGCTTTATTTTACCTGTTATGCACATGAAGGTTCTATGTTTTATGCCTATCTATAAAACATATTGAACTCACTGTTGTGAAGATCTGATGGTTAAGTTTATTTGTTTATGCATGAGAATATAATGATACTGTAGTATTGAGCTAAGAGAAAAGCTTATTGAGTGACCGGTTCATGACTAGTTGAGCTGT